>NC_041383.1:6271052-6288925 GCF_002162155.2 Triticum dicoccoides | reverse complement strand
CTCTCAGTTGCATTACGTTACGAGCTATTCATCACGATGCCACATGACTTCCACACTATTCTAGATGCAAATACAGTACTCCCTCCCATCCATATTAATTGTTGCTGCTTTAGTACTGAAGGAGCAACAATTAATATGGATCGGAAGGAGTATAATTTTTCAAGCCAATTATTGTTAGGTAGAGTTAGAATCAGTTGAAAACAATTCCTGATCAGGGCATGCCTGCAGTTGCCAATGAGACAACTTTTATTAGCAGCATTTTCTCTGTTTTTTTAGGGAAACAGCAGGACTACGCTGCGTATTTTTATTAATTTTAAATAAATTGTACAGGCAAGTGTTTTACAAAAGCATAAAAAGAAAATAAAGACTATACAGAACTCTTATAACTAGCTAAGCAACTGACAACTGCACCTGATCATAATGTTTGCTATTTTTTGGACCAGTTCTTATATTTAGTTTAGTTCTAACCCACTGTTTTGGTGATTTTAGTGTCCTACAACTTTTGTACCTTTCTTTGGTGACCAACCTTTCTGGGGAGAACGGGTGCATGCTAGAGGGGTAGGGCCTTCGCCTATACCCGTTGATCAATTCAATTTGCAGAAGTTGGTTGATGTTATAAACTTCATGTTAGATCCAGAGGTAACTGTACAATTTTTCTGCACTTGGGCATATGTTACTTTTCCTTTTGTTTCATATCGAAAAAATAGATAACAATAATATGGACACAGATGTGCATAGATAGGCTGCAGGTAATGTCACAGATATGGTTATGAATTATGATATACTTATATACAAAATTGCTAGATTCTCACCTTGATAATTAGATGTTTAGAACATTACACCCATGATCCATCCACCATTTAAGACCTAGAACGTTTTTACATGAAGACTTCATCCGAATATACTTTGTTTTACTGCTTCCTCTCTGAATGACCATTTACTTGAGTTTTTGGAAAGATTCTGTCACCGTCGGCTACTTACCGGTGTATTGGTAGTTTGGTACCCAACATGGTTCCAAAAACCAAGAACTGACTGGTTACTGCCCAAGAAGCAGGAACCCGTCTGGTTCCATTCCCAAATTGAATCTTTAGAATGTTCAAATTCAGATCTTAAGTTCTCAAATTGGACCGGCTTTGGGACTTATATGTACACAAATCAGTACTGAATTAGCTTTGTATGATCTCCTGTTGGTAAAATTACAGCATAAATAGCTTCCCATGTGATTTCAGGTGAAAGAAAAGGCCGTGGAGCTTGCCAAGGCCATGGAATCTGAAAACGGCGTAACGGGCGCAGTTAGGGCATTTCTGAAACATTTGCCTTGTAAAACAGATGAAAATTCACCCCCGCCTACGCATGGCTTTCTAGAGTTCCTAGGCCCAGTAAGTAAATGTTTGGGGTGCTCTTAGGTGCTGGTCAGATGCAGGCATACTATTACTCCTTGCTGAAAGAAGAGTGTAAAAAAGGCTCTTGGATGACCGCTATGCCATTCTGTGCGATAAGAATGTGGATGCCAAATGTTAGAAGTTGATGTACATGCATGCGACCAGGAGCCCATGATATATCGTTTTGCGTTTTTGTATGTGTGTTGTGCAAAGAATATTTGTCTGGTGATTTTAATACATCATTTTGGTGTGGTTGCAACCTTGGTCCGTAGCAACCGATGATCTCTCATGTATGACCTAGCAACCTGTGTATATGGAGAACTTGAAAGAGGACGGCAGATTAGTTCAGTTGCTCCTTTGTCAGTTTGCACCATGATTTTATTATAGTTATTTGTTTCAAACAAGTACATTACTCTGCTAGTTCTACTACCGGTTTCTTTTTAAGGTAAAGTTGATACATGCACTTGATGCAGGCGAAAGTTACTTTGGCATCCCATATTCTCCTTTCCCCATGAATTTTCCAAAAATGTGAAACAATTGATGGATGTAATATTTTGGACTGAAACCTTGGTTTCAGTTTGGTTTTCTTATTGGATTGTGTTTGGTTGGTGTAAATGGGCCGAGAATCTAAAACAGTCTGGTGTGGTTTGGACTTTATGAGACACTGGATTGGACTGGTTTGATCTAGACACAAACGAGTTGGTCTCAAACCGTTTAACCAGTCTCTCGACTAAATCGGCCAGTTTCAGTTCACTCCCTCAAGCTTACGTTCCCTGCCAGCTGCTCGGCATCCTATCCCTTGGACTAGGCTCCTCGGCATCATATCCCTTGGACTAGGCTCCTCGGCATCATATCCCTTGGACTAGGTGTTCTGGTGCCCACGCTCGAGCCCCACCTTCACCTCACCGGCGCTACTACCCGTCGAGGACGACTTGCCACTTGAAGATGAAGATCAACTACTACGCGCGGTGCCCATAGCCACAGCTGTTGGTCGGTGTGGAAGCGCACACGGACGCTAGTGCGCTCTTCTCCATCCTCACGGGTCTGCTTGACGTGCACGCCAGCTATTTGTGTCCATGGTTTCAGATTTCAGTTTCAACCCAAAAACGAAAAATGGTTTGGACGGGGCTGGGTGGAAAACGCACGTAGTTTGGTTTGGTCTACATTATGGTGGTTAAAGTTTGGATTGGATTGGTCTCTGAATGAAAGAGGCGGAGTGGTATGGTTTGGGCTGGTCTCAATCTGGTTTGAAACTATTCTCAGGTTTAGATGTAAATTAGTCTATACCATATGCATTTGCAAGAAACATTTAAAAATATCATATGACTTGTACAAAAATACAACTCTATGGCTATATTACTCGAGGGTTGTTCATTTATATATCTACTTTTCTTGTCTAAGTTAGAAATTGAATCATATTTCGTAGAAAATTTATAAGTTCTTGGCGAGAGGTGAGCTGGAAAATGAGCTTTTCACTTCCAACTGTATTTTGCATTAAATATTGGTTTAAGTAGGCATCTGACACGTGCGTATAATGTGTATTTGTTCCAGGCTTCTTCTTTTTCCAGCAAATAAAACATAAAAAATGTCCCCAGTAGAAACCCAAAATTATCCGGCAAAGGGCTCTATTAACGTGGAAGGATTCTCAAAATATATTGCCGAGACATCTGTAGCATAGACAACCAAATTATTACACCGGGCCAAACATATTGACTTATTGAATAGGAAAAAGATGGCAGTGGAAAAGATAGCAAGTTATCAACATATTGCCATGCCGTGGTCAAAGCAACGAGCTTCAACTTCATCGACCGCCTTATTTGTTTGCCTTAATAATGTATATAAGGTCATTGCTTCAGTCGTCCATAGAGAAAAATGCCTCTTTTACTTCAGTTACTTCACCGTAGACATCATGCATCGCTGGGCGATCCTTCGGTGATTCCGCGGAGCATAATAAGCCAAGTCTAAGGAGTCGGAGAGCACATATACCCTTCAGCGCAAGTGTGTTGTATTCTTGCAAGTTTGGGATATGATCGACACGCTGCTCTGTCGTCTGTGAAGTAAGACCGGGGTGAAGAATGTCTTGGGTTCGTGAAAGCGATGCATCTACATACTTCCGGAGCGTCATGCCATCACTGAACTCTTCATTGGTAGGTCGTTTCCGTGTTAGCATTTCCAAAAGAACAATGCCATAGCTGTAGACGTCTCCCTCGGTCGAGATTTCACAGCCCATGCCATACTCTGCAATAATGTTTGGAAGTAAAAGGTTCTTCAGCGGTGGTGAAAATGCTAGTATTGATAGAAAAAACTTGCAACTGATATAGTTGATCAAACTATATTTCATAAACATTATTTCAGAATGTGCTTGTAAAACATACTCACCAGGAGGTATGTACCCAATAGATCCCCTTGGTCCAACTATACTTGTTGTGCTGCTCTGCCCTCCAGATGAACATCCATGAATTAGCTTCGCTAGACCAAAGTCAGAGACGCACGCGGTATTATCGTGGTCGAAAAGTATGTTGCTTGGCTTCAGGTCACAGTGAACAACCGGCGGGATGCACTGGTTATGGAGGTACTCAAGAGCACAAGCAATGTCAACTGATATGCCTATCACTGCCCCTAGACTCTGATCACCAACCTGGCTATGAAGTCGGTTTTCAAGGCTGCCATTTGCCATATACTCAAAGACTAGAGCCCTGAACTCATTTCCCACTAGGTCATAAGTTGAGCATGCAGTTATCACCTTCACAAGGTTCCGGTGACGGATGTGTTTCAATGCCTTGCACTCAGCAATGAAGCTATCCAATGCGCCATGCTGATTGAGCTTGAATACTTTAATAGCAATTGTACCGTCTTCCACGTAGAACGAACCTTTGTAAACTGTCCCGACTTGTCCGGAACCCACTACATTTGCTGGAGAAAAACTATTTGTTGCTTTGTCGATGTCACCATATGTTATTCTCTTCAGCTCCATGTATGAATGGCCAATTCTCTCACATGATGTATACTTTCGCTTCAACAAAAAATTGAACATACCCAAGATCAAAGCAAGTGTAACCAGAGTTGATAGAGCTATCATCATCGGAATGAAAAACTTGTGCTTTTTTGCAGATGCCGAATCAAAGCACACAGGCAATCCTTCTACTGCAATGTTTGCACAAAGGTGTGGGTTTCCTTGGACAAAAACACCACTTTTATTAGCAAACACTCCACCCGTGGGAACTAGTCCTTCCAAGTTGTTGAAGGACATATTCAGATACTCCAATGAGGTGAAGGTCTCAAGGAACTCCGGGATAGTACCAGACAGATTGTTCTGGGAGAAATCTAACACTTGGATCCCTTTGAGGTTTGATAGTGATTGTGGAATACTTCCTTGTAGGAGGTTCCCTTCTACACGAAGCGCTTCCAACCGGACACATGCACCGAGTGTGGACGGTATTCTTCCCGTGAGATTGTTGTGAGAGATGTTCAAGGACCCAAGGTTTATCAAGCTACCCATCTCTACTGGTATGGACATTGTGAGTTGGTTGTGTGATAAATCAATTAGCCAACTCAATGAATTCAACCTGGCGAACATGTGCCCGCTTATGATTCCACCGAGGGTATTACTCGAAAGGTTTACTGCCAACAAGTTATGGCAGCCGCCTAAACTTTCAGGTATGCTTCCACTCAATTGATTTTCTTGCAGGTAAAGCTCTTCTAGTTGGTTTAGGATGCCAATGGAAGGAGGTATTTCCCCGAAAAATTTGTTTTTCGACAGACTAAGCACAATCAAGTTGCTTAGCTGACCAATGGTAGAAGGTATAGGTCCCGTGAAAAGATTTGTATCAAGATAGAGCATGGAAAGATTAGACAGGTTTCCAATCTCCATGGGAATAGTGCCTAAGATGTTGTTTGAATTTAGAGATAGAGCGGTCAAGCTTTTGGGCAGATTCGCTATGGAATTTGCTGGTAAATCCCCACGCAAATTGTTTGTGTCCACATTCAGATTTTGGAGCTGTGTACAATTCGCCAAGGAGGAGAAGAATGTCCAGTCTCCAGCCTCTAGCTGGTTTGAGTACAACATCACATACTTCAAGCTGGGCATGGAGCTGAAGGAAGGAATCACCCCAGTCAGAGAGTTGTCGCCTAGATGGATAAACCTCATGCGAGAGGCATTTTGTAGTGAGGCAGGGATGTCTCCCTCGAAATGATTGTCAGACATCATCAGTATTTCAATTTTAGGAAGTGTGTTACCCATGTCAGAAGGCAGCGTTCCTCCAAGATTATTGTTGGCCAGCCCAAGAAAGAACAACGCAGACAGATTGTAAATGGAATATGGCACTGTCCCTGATAGGTTATTATAGGAGAGGTCAAGGATCTCTAGGCGTGACAGTTTACCAAAATCTGGAATGAATCCTTGTAGCTGGTTTTGCGCAAGCAAGAGTGTGGTGAGGGATGAGGAACTATTTGCCAATGATTGTGGGATTTTCCCGTCAAGAAGATTGTTGGTAAGACTCACGGATTCTAGAGCCCTTGAGCTCCCAAGGAGCGGTGGAATCTCACCAGAAAGTCTATTGTTTCCTAAGTCTAGAGATGAAAGGTTGTGAAGCGTCCCAATGCTGAACGGGATGGTGCCGCTCAGCATGTTGAAGCTGAGGTTGAGGTACCGGAGTCTAGAGAGCCGGCCAAGTTCCGGTGGGATATGGCCGGAGAGGGTGTTGTTGGGCAAGTGGATCCTTACCAAAGAAGTGAGGTTGGAGATGCAGGGTGGGATCTCACCGGAGAGGCCTTCCGCCTCCATATCCAAGGCCATCACGAGGGGTGCTTGCCTTGGCCTCCTCGTGCATGAGACGCCATGCCAAGTGCAGAAATCTGGTGAGGTGGCGTTGTTCCAAGTGGCCAAAGCTCCGGTGGGACTGTGGAGGCGGGACTTGAGGCAGAGCAGAGCATCTCTGTTGATGTGGATGCTATCTGCTAGTGTTGCAGCAGATGACAAGAGGTTGGTAGCTGATGAGAGGAGGAGGATGGCTAACAGAGGACAGACCATGTTGTTGGTATGTAATGTGGACATGATTGAATTTCCGACTGTGCTGCCTTTGATTGTCTGAGATACACGTATGTGTTGCTTTTATAGACTTGAGCTGCATGCAGTATCGGAGCTCAAGTGGCACAGCATGCACTACCAAGTACCAACATGCGTTAGTGGTTGAATCTTTAACAGGATAGAATCTGCAAGACGACCAGCGACTCTAACCTTTCTCAAAGCAGTAAAATTCTCGCTAAGTGCCTCCACTTTATCTGTAAAAAAATGCTCTTGATCAATAATGCATTGGCCATGGCCAAAATGTTTACAGCGAGCACTACTACCTCTGGGCGCTCGGCGTACCGGAGCTCAAGTGGCACAACACTAGCTTCTAGTGAGTAATTCTTTAACGTATGCAAGACGACCTAGCGACCCTTTCACATCTCATGAAGCAGTAAATTCCGAGCCAAGTGCAGCGGGCTTGCCTCCACTTTCAGTAAAAAATGGTTTCGATCGATAATGCATTGGTCATGGTCCAAGTCTTCAAACAAAATTTTTACAGCGGGCACTACCTCTGGATGCTCAAGTACATCCTAGTGAATGATTATTTATCGTGAGTCACTGGATTGAATCTGCAAGACGAGTCGACGACCAGCGACTCTCTAACTCTCTGGAAGCAGTAAAATTCACGCAAAGTGCAGCGGGCTTGCCTCCACTTTGAGTAAAAAATGGTTTCAATCGATAATGCATTGGTCATGGTCTAAGTCTTCAAACAAAATGTTTACAGCGCGCACTACCCCTGAACGCTCAAGTACCAGACCTCAAGTATTTATCGTCAGTGATGGGGATTGAATGTGCAAGACGACCAGCGACTCTCTAACTCTCTGGCAGTAAAATTCACGACAAGTGCAGCGGCTTGTCTACGCTTTCAGTACAACAAAATTTTGGTTCCGATCGATAATGCATTTGTCACTGCCGGCCAATGTCTACACTGCCACATAGGCCTCCATTATCGCAAAGAATGAAGTGACGTGCACTGCCACCTGAGACACCAATTAATAACTGGTCCTTTCTTTAGCAGTTTTTTAAAAGCTGGTCTTTGCAACACTCGACCTATTGGACATCTTGATCTTGCAACACTCGACCATCGACGAAGATCTTGCGGCACTCAACAATCTTGATGTTCCACAACATGCAGCGACCTCCATTGTCGCAGAGAATGAGACATCAGTACCTGGTCCTTTCCTTCGGCCTTTTGGCCATCTTGTCTTACTGGACAGTCTATGGGGAGAATGGCCAACTCTTCCCTGAGGTAGCACTTGACATGTTGCATCACTGAGCACTAGATACTGCGTTCATGCATACGTACCAGCTACATCCATTCCAAGTTTCTATACAAATCCTCTATGTATATAACTATATATAGACAAAGAAGCAGCAGGGTAACCATATGAGAGGAGAGAGTGGTAAGTGCAACAGCCTTCGTTTTGCCATATATAGCATGGCTTCGAGTTGGAGGTGCCACATGGACATGGTCCTTCTCCTTGCTATACTGGAGCTCATTCTGCTAACTACGACGGCCTCTGGAGGGGCAATCTCAGTCGGGTCCCTGGATCCGACGGCCTCTGGAGGGGAAATCAGTTAAGTCGCTAGATAAATGTTTTCTTTATTGAGAAGTAACTATAGACCGTGCTTAGGGACCTAATCATTGAAACAAATAAGGTTTGCTTTACCTGAATCGTTGGTAAAGAAATGTAACCTCAAAAGTTAGATTAAAGTTTTCCATACTTATACTCTACCTATGTGTTCTAGGTTCAAATTTTATTTGTATTGAGGATACCAAAATAAAATAAATATTTGGTTGATATGTAAAAACAAAACCGAAATTGATATGTCAAAATAAGTACAAATATAAATAAAAGTTAACCATACAAGCTCATTCTTTTTCGCGTCTCGTTCTTGCAGGACTTGGTAGCAGCAATCGGTGTTCTCCATGTGTTTACCCCCATACCGGTTGTGTACGGCGTCGTGGCGGGTCATACGATTAAGAATGCGTATAGGCATTCAGATTGTGTATCATACAAAAAAAAGTTTGTGTACGGTGTTGCCAGACTGGCGTCGACAGTTTTACTATTGAATTTCTGTCACGTACGTGTTTTCTGTTTATATGATGGTATCCAATACCTTTTATTATTTCTACCAGACAATAATGACCCGTTACGTAGTTATCCCGTCTACGTTGTATCCGGTGATTCTACAAGAATATTAGAAACTTCGTGAGTATGCGCATGTTCACAATGCTTTGCAGATATATCGTTTTTGTGAAGGGAACAATTAGCCACTGTACCTGACGACTGTCTGTATGTATTATTTAGCTGAGGGTGCAATGCCCACAATTTTTCAGAGGGGTACTTGGTAGCCAGCTCGTGAATGTAATTTTCGCTTGGCTACTTGAGATGACACGAGCAGGAAAAAACCATAATATTTTCTCTGCCACTACTTGCGCACAGGAGGAAATGAGGCCGTGGACGACTATATAATAAATATAATAAAAAATGTCAAACGGAGAAAGAGCTCCAAGGAGGCTTTAATTTGAAATTTTCAAAAATTAAACATTTTCTGTTTCAAAAAGTTCTGAAAACAAATACACACATACATGGAGACACAATTGATGTACATGTGTGTAAATTTTCAGGTCGAAATAGTTAAAATGAGAGCTACACGAAAAAAAACAAATTTGGGGCTTTTTAGCCTACATATTTTTCATCCTCAAAGTCCATTTTTTTTGTGCAGCTCGCAATTCAAGGTTTTTCATCCAGAAATTTTATACACATTACATCCTTTTATGCATGTGTATTTGTTTTCAGAATTTTTTAAAACTAATTTTGAAATTTTCAAAATTAAGCCCTCCATGGAGCTCGATCTCGAAAATGCCCTATAAGTCGATTTTGCCCCAGTTGTTGGTTTGAAATGGGACGAATGCACAAGGGACACCCTTCTTCTATTTCCAACTGACATAAACTGTAAAATCAAAAAATAAGAAAAAAATCAAAATATTGTGAAATCTTATGGCTTCAAACAAGACCAAATGAATTAGGGCTTGAGCAGTTTAGTGGCAAAATAACATCAAGTGGTTTCCAATAAAAATTTACTGTTCAATGTATTATATTATTTTGCTAATTTTTTCGATTTTATGTTCATAGTAGGAGCACTACAACCAGCTTACGCCACAATGTTTCTCTGCTTCCTTTTTCCACGATCCTAGTTTTCTCCCGTCCTTGGCCCGTCTCAGCTGTGACCTCAACACACCTAGCAAGAACACTCGACCCCTTCTACTATGTAATGCAAGTGGCAGTAAAACTGAAACCCCAACACACCTAGCAAGAACACTCGCCGCCGCCTTCCACCCCGTCTCCGTCTTCATAGAGGTCGCTATGTAATGCAAGTGGCAGTAAAACTGAAACCCCAACACACCTAGCAAGAACACTCGACCCCTTCTACGCCATCTGCTCTGGTACGCATGTGTCTCTGCTCTCATCTTCTGCCCATCAAAATTGACTTCGAGATGAAAAATCAGGAAACATGGAGCAAACGTGATAGAGCGTTGGAGGGTCGTGGTGGTGTTGCACAGTGCTCGGCTGGCTGCGCTTTCTGTTTGGGAAGCCTTTTGCTATTGTGCAGCGATCAGAGGGTGGTGTCGGTTGTTGGCCTAGCTAACGGTGGCAGTGTGTGTGTTTCTGCTGGAGGCGATGTGGATGTGTCGGAGCCTTGGGTGAATCCCAACTATGCCTTTGGTTGGCGCTGACAATGTCGGGGCACGTGGGTATCATACCCCGCTCGTTGCAGGTGCCCCACCGCTTCTCCCACCATCAAAGATGTTGGTTCCTCTGGGCGAAAGCTCCAGAACCCGGTTTCTACCGGAGTGGGCGACAGTTGTGTTCTCATCACTTCCTCCTTGGAGGCATTGTCTATAGAGGTCACGTCCTAGCCTGAGGAGCTTCTGCTGGGCGGAGTTGTCCTGTCGGCGCATGGTCACTACCAATGACCCGAGTCGGAGCAGCGGCTCTAGATATCGACATCATTGAAGGGTGTTGAATTTGACCGCTTGGGTGGCAGAGTCGTCAACTAGGCTGGTGCACGACCTCAGGGCCGATGTGAAGGTCGGAGCGGCGGCTCCATATACCAGTGTTCAAGGGGCAGTGTTCACTCTGGTAGCTTGGGTAGTCGGCTCGTCTAGTGCGCCTCAGGGCCAATGCAGAAGTTGGAACAACGACTCCAGATTATGTCTTGCTTGGAGGGTGTCGACTCCCGCTGCTTGGGTGACAGAGTCGTCGCCTGGCCTCGGGCGTGGTCTTGGGTGTGTCAATGTATACGCGCGCGTGTGTGCGCGCGTGTGTGATGCTTAGTTTCGTATGTTGGAGCGGTTGTTGGTATAAAATTGGCTTAGATCCATCGGTTCGTATACCGGCCGATACTAGTCATAGGGCGGCATGCATAGATGATTAGATTCGGTGCACACGAGACAAGGATTTACCCAGAAAATGAGGTAATACCACTAGTAGAAAACAGGGCTTTGGTTGAGGCCTAGGTAAGGGCATTAATCCCGGTTCACTCACAAACCGGGATCAAATGGGGCATCCGTCCTGGTTCGTGAGGCCAGGACGCCAGCCGGGCCTCGGGGGCCATTGGTCCCGGTTCGTCTGACACTTTTGATCCCGATTCTAGACACGAACCGGGACCAATGGCATCGCTCCTGGCCCAGCACCTTTAGTCTTGGTTGGTGGCCGGAACAGGGACCAAATGTCAGCCTTATGTCCCGGTTCTAGCCACCAACCGGGACTAAAGAGACCCCTATATATACCCCCACCCCTGCCTGCGAACAGAGCCAGATGAGAGAGGTGTTCGATGAAATGTCCGAGTCACATTTAAGATTTCTCCTCTCCAAGCTCCTAGTCCAAACTTCATTTTCCTCAAGATTTGTCTAGGTTTGGCGGTCTGTCCTGTCCCGTTCCCGTCCTCACCACCGTCGATCGCCCGCACCGATCTCGTCGCCGGCACCACCGTGGTGAGCCTCTTGTTCTAATCTTCATTCTAAAAAAAATCTTACTTGTATGATTTAGATAGATACTTGTATAGTTTTCTTACTTCTAGTATTGTTTGTTATTATATAGTGCGATGGTTTTGGTATCCGCCCCCGTCGGCCCCCTCGTCCTGTCTATGATTCGGATATGGTATATATTATCTTTTATAACTATTTGTTTTACTTAGTGTTTATGACAATTATGCCGACATGACATAGATGTTTTTATCTAGGAGGTATGTGAACCGGAAATTCCAACCGACCCTCTTGTCGATAGGTTAAATTTAGTTAAAAAAGAAAACAATTACTTGAAGAAAAAATTGAAAATATTTGAGGAGGATAAGATGAAATTGGAGTTGCATGTTGCGGATTTCGCCAATGATCACAAGATCAAGATGGATGCAACGCGCATGAAGATTAGAAAGATTAGAAAATAGGCCATTCATACTGAGGCTTGGTATCATTATGCCATTGGATCAATTGTTTGCTTAGTTGCGATTATGATTGCATTTTTTGTTGCATTGAAATGTTTTACATAGTTTCAATGTATGATTTAATTAGATGCTCTAGAGAGCTATATGTTGTTCAATGAGAACTATGTATGAACTTTATGTATTTATTTTTTCAGTAACATTTGATCACTACTGTACTTTGGTTTTAATGTGATGATGAACTTCTATTAATTTGGTCACTTCTCTATTCATGATGTTCTGTAATGGTTTTTGACACACTTAATTATATAATGCACGCAGATGAATCGGCAATAGATGTACGGTGACAGACGCACCTACGAGTACATTAAGGGCATGCATAATTTTCTCAAAGTGGCTGAGGCAAACAAGCAGAATGGTTTTGGGTGTTGTCCATGCCCTATCTATGAGAATAGGAAGTCTTACTCTAACTCAAAAATCCTTCACATCCACCTGCTTGAGAAGGGTTTTATGTCATACTATAATGTTTGGACCAAGCACGGAGAAAGAGGGGTTACGATGGAAGACAACAAAGAAGAGGATGATCACAACTATCCGCCCCCTGAATACGGTGATGCTGCAACGGGGGAAGCCGAAGATCAAGAGGAACCAGACGATGTGCCCGATGATGATCTTCTCCGGGTCAATGTTGATGCAAAGAGACAATGCCGAAGTGAAAGGGAGAAGTTGAAGTTCAATCGCATGTTACAGGATCACAAAAAAGGGTTGTACCCAAATTGCGAAGATGGCAACACAAAGCTCGGTACCACACTGAAATTGCTGCAATGGAAGGCAGACAATGGTGTATCTGACAACGGATTTGAGAAGCTACTGAAAATATTGAAGAAGAAGCTTTCAAAGGATAACGAATTGCCCGTATGTATGGAGCAAAGAAGGTTCTATGCCCTCTAGGATTGGAGGTGCAAAAGATACATGCATGCCCTAATGACTGCATCCTCTACCGCGGTGCGGACGAGGGTTTGAACGCATGCACGGTATGCGGTGCATTATGGTATAAGATCAGAAGAGATGACCCTGGTGATATTGAGAGTGAGCGCCCCGGGAAGAGGGTTCCTGCCAAGATGATGTGGTTTGCTCCTATTATACCACAGTTGAAACGTCTGTTCAGAAACAAAGAGCATGCCAAGTTGATGTGATGGCACAAAGAGGACCGTAAGAAAGACGGGAAGTTGAGAGCACCCGCTAACGGGTCGTAGTGGAGAAAAATTGAGAGAACATAGGGGGACTTTGCAGGTGACGCAAGGAGCGTATGGTTTGGTTTAAGCGTGGATGGCATTAATCCTTTTGGTGAGCAGAGCAACAATCATAGCACCTGGTCTATGACTCTATGTATCTATAACCTTCCTCCTTGGTTGTGCATGAAGCGAAAGCTCATTGTGATGCTAGTGCTCATCCAAGGCCCTGAGCAACCCGGCAACGACATTGATGTGTACCTAAGGCCATTAGTTGAAGAACTTTTACAACTGTGGAATGAAAAAGGTGTATGTGTGTGGGATGAGCACGACCAGGAGGAATTTGACCTACATGTGTTGCTGTTTGTAATCAGCAATGATTGGCTTGCTCTCAGTAACCTTTCGGGACAGACAAATAAGGGATACCACACATGCACGCACTATTTAGATGACACCGAAAGTATATATTTGGACAAATGCAGGAAGAATGTGTACCTGGGGCATCGTCGATTTCTTCCGACCAACCATGAATGTTGAAAGAAAGGCAAGCATTTCAAAGGTGATGTAGATCACCGGAAGAAGACCGTCCTCTGTACTGGTGATCATATACTTGATATGGTCAATGATTTACAAGTAATCTTTTGGAAGGGTCCCGGCGGACAATCTGTTCCGAATGACGCTAAGGGACGTACACCCATGTGAAAGAAGAAATCTATATTTTGGAACCTACCCTATTGAAAAGACCTAGAGGTCCGCTATGCAATCAACATAATGCACGTGACGAAGAATCTTTGCATGAATCTGCTGGCTTCTTGGGCGTGTATGGGAAGATAAAAGATACACCGGAGGCACGGGAGGACCAGCAATGTGTGCACAAAAAGACGGCATGCATCCAAAGCTGTATGAAGGTCCTGCCAGCTACGCTCTTACCAAAGAACAGAATGAAATCTTTTTTGAATGACTGCTCAATATGAAGGTCATGTTTGGCATCTCGTCCAATATAAAGGGAATAATAAATATCCTAGAGAAAAAGTTCCAGAACCTAAAGTCTCATGACTGCCACGTGATTGTGACACAACTGCTTCCGGTTGCATTGAGGGGGCTTCTACCGGAAAACGTTCGATTAGCCATTGTGAAGCTATGTGCATTCCTCAATGCAATCCCTCAAAAGGTAATTGATCCAAAAATCCTACCAAGGTCAAGGAGTGATTTGGCGCAATGTATTGTTAGTTTCGAGCTGGTATTCCCACCATCCTTCTTCAATATCATGACGCACGTCCTAGTTCATCTAGTTGACGAGATTTCCATTTTGGGCCCTATATTTTACACAGTATGTTCCCCTTTGAGAGGTTCATGGGAGTCTTCAAGAAATATGTTTCTAACCGTGCTAGGCTATAAGAAAGCGTCTCCATGGGCCGGCAAACAGAGGAGGTCATTGGGTTTTGTGTTGACTTCATTCCTGACCATAAGTCGATTGGTCTCCCTCAGCCATTGTACGAGGGGAGACTGACTGGAAAAGGCACGCTAGGACCAGACTCAATAATATGTAGGGGTGGGCATTCGTGGTCTCAAGCACACTACACAGTTCTACAGAATTCTATCTTGGTGACCCCGTATTAACCCTAAGGAATTCCTGACAATACTAAGATCTCAATCCTATTAACCCTCAGGAGTTTAGCTTGAGAATGAAGTCACACGTTCCACTGTTTGAGTTTGAAAGTATTATTCTTAAAAAAAATATTTAGTAACACTAATACATCTTCAATAAGTAGTTTGACCATTGTTTGACCACGCTTTGACCAAAATTCAAAAAATGAAATAATTATTTAGCAACACTAATATTCTTGAATAATTATTTAGAGTAACACTAATATTTCTTGAATAAGTAGTTTGACCATAGTTACCACAGTTTGACCAGATTTGACCAAAATCAAAATACTGAAATAATTATTTAGTAACACTAAATAACTTGAATAATTATTTAGTACCACTAATACTTCTTCAAGAAGTAGTTTGACCATAGTTTGATCAGATTTAACCAAAATTCAAAAAAAAACTGAAAGTTGAGCATAACTTTTTTCCTTTTACAATTTGAAGATTCTAAAAATTTGCAAAAACCGTAGAAGGCCGTGTGCTCGGATGTTTGGTGTTTGTCAACCCCAGGTTCTCGCCACCTTGGAAACATCGGCATCGGCACCTCCACAGCCCCGATACCAAGGTGTGGACATGGGGATTCAAGCGGTCGTGCTTGAGGATCGTTAGGCTCTGAAGGTATTATCTCGCACACTCGTGTCAAGTCTACATCGCCTACTATTGGTGGTTGTCGCAGGGAGTACTCGTAGTGGATGGGAAGAAGATGATGACCCGCTGCTCGTTATGTGCATCCGGTTTGCACAACTGTGCATGTGATGACTATGAGCCGGACAATCGATGAATCGCAGCAGCTCGGCAAGTGGGCGGGACGACATAAGATTACTTTGTTCTTGGTGGTGCTCTTTGAGCTCCGTGTCTTGGATTCCGGGGTCGAACCGTAGGTCTAGTCTTCATTGGTCGTACCTGGCAATGACGGCTCTCTAGTTGTTTTCTTCTCGAAGGCATTGTCTAGAGGTCGGACCTCTCCGGGGTGAAAACCCATGATCTGACTTTTGCGGTTAGCGAGAGCGACGACAACGCTTGTGCATTGTTACCTTCTTGGATGTGTCGCTTTGAAGAACCCTTACTTCCGGTACATGTTTCATCAACGGCGGTGGTCTGTTCGTGTTGTTGCGAGCCTCTGATCGCTCCAGCAAGGTTTCTTTCTTTTTTGTTTTTCCTTTTCGGATGTGTACTTCCTTGATGTCTAGACTAGCTCTAGACATTTTGTTGTTGCGCAGCCTGGATGAATTTAGTATCTTCTTCATATTAATATACTTCCTTTATTGAAAAAAGAAGGAGGTGCTTGCCTGGTCTGAGAACGGGGCTCTACCGTGGAGTAGTCAGTAGACTAGACCTAAACTGATAGGCTAGATAGAGATCACGAAATGGGCGATCCGGGCGCCCGTGGCAGGGGTGGCCGAACCGGCCGTGGCAGAGGCGGAGCCAGCGTGTAGGCATTGGGTTCAAGTGAACCCAATGGTTTTCTCACCCTACGTACGGTATATACGCAATAGTCACTTGTATGAACCCAATACGAGTTCACGTTTGAACCCATAGATGCTAGCACGCACGAGCCACAAGCATCTCAGCCCATTAAAATTTTATAATCAGTAACCCAACAAAAAGGCCACAGCTATTTCGCACGAATAAAAGGAGCCCACGAATAAATGTGATGCCAACCCCGCAAAAAAATGTGATGCCATCTACGCAGCAGGCTCGACTGCGACCGTCGATTCCACATCATGTACGCCCAACGCCTCTGATTTCTCAAGTTTGTTTCCCCAACTCGGCAACTGCCTCGGTCTCTCGTCTCTCTCTTCACCCATGGCGGCGTCCGATCGCCAGCGCCCAGCGGCAAGGCAACAAGTCCTCAAGAGCGTCCGGCAATTGAAGAACAAATTGAAATAATAAGATCAAATCATCCCTGTGCACCTATGGTATTACCTTTTGTCCTAGTTTTCCAATTGCTTTTTTCCTGTACTTTGAATGACCTAGGTTATGGAGCGATATTTCTCAAAGAGGAGACGATCACTAGATTCAGATAATGATGCTTCAAATGTCACTTCAGGACCATCGGCCGGTCAACAAAGTGCGTATAATTACGTTCTCTACAATTAATCTACCAAGGTCTTCTATTCAGAGAGAAATTAATTTAGATTGATGTGTCTATATGATCTGGCTGATTAGAAGAGAATTTCAGAGTACACCAAAAATCCTAAGTAACAAAGTGAGATTTGGCGAAGATATTTTAACTAGGGGGCCTGCCTAATTTTTATTACCACAGAGCATCATTGAAGGTGATCAACATACGTTTAATCTACAACAGTTTTAAAGAATATGGTGGCTGGCTCGAGTAGTGACAAGGTGCATAGTGCTATTTGTTTAGGTTGTTACCATTTAGAGATTACGATGTATGACAAACAAGGAGTAATGCATTTGCAGTTAATGGCTAGAACTGTTGAAACAAGAAAAGAAGACCAGATACCCATTTGGGTAACAGTAAAGTTAATATCTTTTGTAATTTAGCAATAAAAAGTTGTTACTTCCCACAAAATCAGTGGAGAGATGTTTTCCAGCTATGAATGTTGTCCAAAAAAAGTTGCACAATAAAATGAGCGAGTAGTTCATGAATAATTATGTGAAGAAAGAGATGTTTTCTATCATTAGTAATGATGTTTTCTTTGATCAATTTAATATGATGAAAGATCAAAAAGGGACACTCTGAATGAAAGTAACTTTACATGCTTCTGTCGCTTTTATGGTACTTGTCGAACTAACTTGTCATTCATATTCAATGTTACCAGCAAGATGAGAATTGGCATCTGAAGCTATGAAATAATATGTAAGCACAAAATTTTGCAATTTCATCTAACAGGTATGACTTACACTCTCCAGTTTTTAATGTCCTCATAGCTAGCTAAGAGCGAACCCATTGACCAAATTTCCTGGCTCCGCCCCTGGGCCGTGGCGCAGTGAGCGAAGCATCATCATGTCTCGATGATGTATCCATGTTGGTAAACCTCCTCAACAAATCTTGGTGTCGTGCTTGTGTTTGTGTGATTACTTATCTTCAACAGATTTATGAATAATTCCAAAAGTGGTATAAAA
>NC_041383.1:6255146-6270746 GCF_002162155.2 Triticum dicoccoides | reverse complement strand
TTTTTGAATTAAGAGAGAAGATGTGAGACACACGTTCAAACCCGTGAAATAGCCACATGACGGCCATGGGGTTCGAACCTGTGCCGGCCGGAATGCACAGCGGAACTCTTACTACTGGGCTAAGTGGTATCATGAGCACGTTTTGATGTTCAAAGATTTTGTTTCAGTTGATCTAGAGGAATATTCGAGGTCAAGAAGAAACTGTCATTGGTTGTGGCGTGATTCTCGAAGAGATTAGAAAAGAGCAATCATGAAGTAGTGGGCTTGTGCGGTCTAGGACTGGACTCGGTCGAGCAGGGAACTCAAGGTATCAATGGTGCCATTCGGGAGCACACGCGAGTGCTACATCTGCAACACATTCGATGGGTGCCAGTTTCAGATCAATCCGAGACGGCAAGGGCACACGCAACATAATTCCAATTTACCTCGTGTTGCCACAATTACTTGGCGAATTTATTTTTAGGCAAACTCGCAAGCTTTATTAATGTGTCACCATATTTACAGAGACTAATAAAAGTTCACCGTGCAGGCCTGACCAAACATGGCGGTTAGCCCCTAATTTAATTTATTTTTTTAGAAAATAGCCCCTAATTTAAGTGTGTGCTTAGAGAGATTGTGGGCCTCCGCATTCCAGGTTCTAAACTCATGCTAAATAAACAAGAAATAAAATATTTAGTCAGCAAAATGCACAACTGAGCAAGCGAACCACCTCACATTGGGCTGGCCCGTTTAGCAAAATGTAGGTTTGGGTTCCTGACCGCTTCAGGCCCAGTTTTACTTGTTTTCATCGGTTTCTTTTTACTTTCTTCTTTTTCAAAAGTTTCTTTTACAAAAAGTGTCTTGAAATATTCAAAAAAGATAAGAATTTCAAAAAATATTCGTATATTCAATAAAACATCAAATTACGAAAATATAGTTTTTTCATATATTGTTTTTCAAATTTTCAAAACAAATATTGTTTTTAAAATTTGTTCAGAAGTTCAGTAAATGTTGAAATGTTCAAAAATACTCGTGTTTCTAAAATTTTACCGGATTTAAGTAAAAATTTGCTTTCAAAGTTTGTTCACAAATTCCGAAATGTTTGCGAATTCAAAAAATATTCGGAATTTTAAGAAAACAAATCCTGCTTTATAAATTCTAGAATAATCGGGAATTTTTGAAAAGTAAGTCGTTTTATTCCAAAACAAATGTCTGCGGTCTCAAAAACTTTTGGAATTTTCAATAGAAGTTCATGTTTTAAAAAATAATCACTTTATAAACAAAATGTATTGTAAAAAATAAAATTTGAAAAATCTGATGGAAATCATGGCTACAGTGATCGTCTTGCAACAAGTTTTGAATTAAGAGAGAAGATGTGAGACACACGTTCAAACCCGCGAAATAGCCACATGACGGCCATGGGGTTCGAACCTGTGCCGGCCGGAATGCACAGCGGAACTCTTACTACTGGGCTAAGTGGTATCATAAGCACGGTTTGATGTTCAAAGATTTTGTTTCAGTTGATCTAGAGGAATATTCGAGGTCAAGAAGAAACTGTCATTGGTTGTGGCGTGATTCTCGAAGAGATTAGAAAAGAGCAATCATGAAGTAGTGGTCTTGTGCGGTCTAGGACTGGACTCGGTCGAGCAGGGAACTCAAGGTATCAATGGTGCCATTCGGGAGCACACGCGAGTGCTACATCTGCAACACATTCGATGGGTGCCAGTTTCAGATCAATCCGAGACGGCAAGGGCACACGCAACATAATTCCAATTTACCTCGTGTTGCCACAATTACTTGGCGAATTTATTTTTAGGCAAACTCGCAAGCTTTATTAATGTGTCACCATATTTATAGAGACTAATAAAAGTTCACCGTGCAGGCCTGACCAAACATGGCGGTTAGCCCCTAATTTAATTTATTTTTTTAGAAAATAGCCCCTAATTTAAGTGTGTGCTTAGAGAGATTGTGGGCCTCCGCATTCCAGGTTCTAAACTCATGCTAAATAAACAAGAAATAAAATATTTAGTCAGCAAAATGCACAACTGAGCGAGCGAACCACCTCACATTGGGCTGGCCCGTTTAGCAAAATGTAGGTTTGGGTTCCTGACCGCTTCAGGCCCAGTTTTACTTGTTTTCATCGGTTTCTTTTTACTTTCTTCTTTTTCAAAAGTTTCCTTTACAAAAAGTGTCTTGAAATATTCAAAAAAGATAAGAATTTCAAAAAATATTCGTATATTCAACAAAACATCAAATTACGAAAATATAGTTTTTTCATATATTGTTTTTCAAATTTTCAAAACAAATATTGTTTTTAAAATTTGTTCAGAAGTTCAGTAAATGTTCCTATTTTTTAATATATTCTGAAATGTTCAAAAATACTCGTGTTTCTAAAATTTTACCGGATTTAAGTAAAAATTTGCTTTCAAAGTTTGTTCACAAATTCCGAAATGTTTGCGAATTCAAAAAATATTCGGAATTTTAAGAAAACAAATCCTGCTTTATAAATTCTAGAATAATCGGGAATTTTTGAAAAGTAAGTCGTTTTATTCCAAAACAAATGTCTGCGGTCTCAAAAACTTTTGGAATTTTCAATAGAAGTTCATGTTTTAAAAAATAATCACTTTATAAACAAAATGTATTGTAAAAAATAAAATTTGAAAAATCTGATGGAAATCATGGCTACAGTGATCGTCTTGCAACAAGTTTTGGTTCACAACAGTATGTTGGTTTACTACAATTTTTCGCTTCCTTGAATGGTCCAGCCCTGTAGATAGCGCGCATGTGCGACACGGCATCTGCTTGACCGGGAGAGGCTATTTTTTTTAGGGGTAAGGCCTAAGCTTTATTGATCGAAAACCACAGAAGGTGGGATGATGTTTGCATCATGTGGCTGGCCAAACCACACATGACGCCCAGGAGCTAGATTTAGAGCAAATCTGGCTAATCTATGAGCTTCTACATTACTACTACGACTCTCAAAAACAAAAGTACATAAAAATGAGGTAGATCTTGCTTTAATCTCCGTGATGATCGCACCATTCTTCCCTTGACTCCCTTGATTTATGTCTCGGACCACTTGCTTGGCGTCGGATGCTACGATGAACTGATTGAGGAGCAAATCTTCCGCGATACATAGGGCTTCCCTGCATGCGATCGACTCGATGTTAACTGGGTCGTCCACGCCTTTTATAACCAACGCTGAACTTCCCAAATAATTGCCATCGTGGTCTCTGCACACCACGGCTGCCGCCCCCCTACTACCCGTTCTGACAGCTGCATCAACATGGATTTTCGCGTGTCCAGCTGGAGGTGCATGCGGACGCGTAGCTCGAGGCCGAGCCACCACACTGATTGGTTCAGAAGCTGGTTTTGTTTCGTTGATCAATTCTAGTTCCTTGATGTATCTTGTGGCAAAAGAATGAACTGAGTGTGGACTCTAAAAGATGCCTTCATGTATAGCCTTTCTTCTTGCCGACCAAACCGCCCACCGAGTTACTGCAACCTTCACAAAGGACGCATGTGATAAGCACTCCATCTGAGCAAACAGCCATCGTTTTGCATTTGTTTCCTCACTAGTCACTAGGGACTGACCGATTTCTTCCTCTACCAGGACCCATGTGCATCTTGAGGTGGTGCACTCTAGGAGTGAGTGGCGCCATGAGTCTTGTGATCCGCACAATCCACATGCTGATGATGTTGACATGTGACGGTGCGCCCGGACATCTTCAGTTGGCAGAGATAGCTTGGAGCCTTGGATAACCGCCACAGAAACATCCGAATTTTTGCTGGGACCTGTACCTTCCACAGAGACTTCCATGACTTCTCCTCTTGAGACCCAGCCGAATGGCCAGCTGACTTCTCAAGCCATGCCTCCCTTCGCTTCCTGGTCGCCACAAGCATATTATACGCGGATCTCACCGTGAACTGGCCATTTTTCTCGAAGTGCCAGCACCAAAAGTCCGAGGTATATGGCTGCCACACCTATAGAGTGCCGGTGGTGGGCCGGCCCTGTAAGACGTGGCTCCTTAGATTGATGTTGCTGACATCACTCTTTTGATTTTCCTTTTTGTACATTTCTTTATAACTAAATGCATGTATTACAAAAACTTAAATTAACTTGCTCCCTCTGATTCATATAAATTGATGCTGCTTTAGTACAATTTTGTACTAAAGTCATACTAAAGCAGCGTCAATTAATATGGATCGGAGGGAGTGAGAAATTTTGAAAACATCAATTTGAAAAATATTAGCATAGTGAAACGTAATTTTTTTAGCCTAGTTTTTGGAAAATGTTGACAAGTTTCAAAGAATGTTTGAGACAATAAACAAATGTTCATGTGTTTCAAAAATATGTATGCGAAACTTTTAAAAAAATGGGTATAGAATGTAAAACAATGTTTGAGTTACGTAAAAAAAAATCCTCCGTACCATTGAGAAAATGTACGTGACATTTATGAAAATATTCCCGTGTCTGAAAAAATTAATGACATTTCTCCATATGTTATAGTCAATGTAAATATATGTTCACATAGGTTAAAAAAATGTGCATTGCATTTAAAAAAATCATGTGTTTCCATAAAAATTCCGTGACATTTTCAAAAATATTTATACAACGTTAAAAAATATTTTTGTTCTTTTAATAAAAATTATTTCCATTTAAAAATATACAGCATGTATTTTTCTAAAGTGTATATCATATATTTGAGAAATGTCCAATGTGTAGCAAAAAAATGTTTCGCATGTACTCTAAAAATGTACAATGTGTACTTAGAAAAAGTAGACATGATTCAATCTACTCGACACAAGTTTTCCAGGCTTACATTCTTGTATCTTTGCTGGATCGGAGGTTTTTTTTGTTCTGCTAGTACCGTGAAAGACAGGGCCGTACCTTTAAAATTTGGGGTCCGGTGCAAAAGCAAAATTAGGCCCTATTTTAAAAATATATACTAAAATATTTTGTATAAGTTATCGCGATGCTACAGATTTTTTCAGCGAATTCACATTTTATATTAAAATGCAAATCTACCCAAAAAGAAAATATTAATGAAGTAGTAGAACGAACAAAAATGATCGGAGTAGAAACTAATTAGAGGGGTGAAATGTTGGAGACCATGAATGGCAGCACATGGGATCGGATCACTCTACTAAGAACCATGCAGTGAATGAGAGACAAAAATACACACACAAACACACACACGGACGTGAGGTTGGCCTGAATTTTAGGGTGAGTCCTTTTCATATAATTCCATCTTAAAAGCTCATTAGTATCTCTGATTTTGGGGCCCCTGGAATTTGGAGGCCCTGTGCAACCGCTCCGGTTGCACATGCCAAGATACTGGCCTGGTGAAAGATCGACCGACGAACGACTCACCATCTAGTCGAGTCCTCATCAGAGGGGGTTAGGTCGAGGAGGGAGAGAGATATTGCGGGTATGCATCGGTAGGACAACCACGTTCTGAAAAATAAATGGGACGTAGTGGTAAGTCACCATTGTGTTTGTTCTCAATCTATCAGACGCCATAACTTCCATGCCGAACTTGTTGTAAAAATGTTCTTGGATAAATATGTCTTTAGCTCTTGATATTTTAGTGTGGTTGTATATTTATCCATTCACATATCATTCCGAGAAACATTTTTAGTTGGGAGAAGAAAGAAAGGAAAAAAAGTAGAGCGCTTTATAACGGTAAAAAACAAAGTCAGCAATGTAGGCTGTTGCTACGCACGAGCTCTCTACTAGTCAATATAAGTGATCTTTTGCTGGCGGTTTAAATATTAAGTTTCTGTTGTTAATGTTTTATTTGGATTAATTTTTTTAGATACTCATGTTTAAAATGTGTTGGCCGGCACCTACGTGCCCACTAACAAGAACGGATATTGGCTTCCGCCTAACCAACCCAAACGAACAGAAAACGGATAAAATTCGTGTTCGTTTGGATCTCCGCGTTAGAGTTGGCAGCTTGATTGTTGTCTGACTGATGCACGCATGTTATGCGGATACAACGAAGCCATCAATTCCAATCCGACGGTGACGCGCCTGGCCGATGCAACGCTGTGATTAGACGTGGATTTAAATCGCTCTTAGGTGCGTATTATCAATGTTGATGCGAAATTGTCTATAAAAAAATGTTGACAAGAAATCCAGACAGGCCAGGCCGGGACGTGTACGTTCATGGCATTAGGTTACGCGGTTTCAGAGACTGACACGGACAAGGAAAAAGGGTTACTCAACATCAACTCAAATAAGCCACCGGTCGAGTTGCCAACACTATATACTCATCAACCTATAATAATCAGAGACAACAAACCACAGATCGATCGATCGATCGATGATGGCTGATATTGAGAAGGGATCGGAGGACGCCGCCGCCATTAACGACGTCAGGAGTGCGTACGCCGAGCTGTGCAGCAGGAGGAGATTCCTATGGTGGATGACTCTGCTCGAAGTCGTCTTCGTCGTCGCCGTCGCGGCGCTCATGGCGTGCATCGAGCCGTCCACCGCCGGACCCAAGGTGTACCTCGCCTCGCGCGTCGTCGGGTATGCCGGCCAGGCCGTAGGCGTGTGCTGGGGGCTCTTCCTCGTTTATCAATGGACCGAGTCTGCTAAAGAGTACAAGAGGATCCTAGACTCTGTGAAGTAAATATGTGTTCTAGTACGAGTACGTAGTACTTTGATGATGATCTTGTTGATCATGCATGTACGTGTGGTGCGTGGGTGGTACTTTATGGATTTTCTTTTACCAGAAAACTTCAATCCACTCATCGTATCATGGCAGTATAAAATTACCTCTTCCTCACTGGAGCTAGACCAAACTCGCTGTGGTAGGCAACTGCAAAGTCGTTGTGCTAAGACCCCACAGGACCAGTGCACTAGAATAGTAACCCTCGCCGATGAAGTGAAGTATAGAGCGAAAGAATCTAACCTGTAGACATATGAACAAAGACTGACTCCAAACAGATTCACCAAAGACCAACACCGGTCGGATCCCGCGAAATCCATCGGAGACACACCTTCATACACCCTCAAGAAAACATGAAGAAACAGAGCAAGATTTCACCCACCGGCAAGGGCCGGGGTCCATAGTGCCTCCATGACCCTAACGCCACCGAAGACAAGACGAGAAGGGCCGCCATCGGCGCCAGGCGGAGGAACCTAGGTTATTTTTTCAAGAGGAAGGAGACGGCGGCTGCGTTCCTCGGTCCTAATCGGTCGATGGTATTAGAATTATTGTGCTGACATAGACAAAAGCAACGAAGATATTGGTTCTTAAAAGTATTATAGACAAGTTGTACATCTTACATTAATTCTTAAAAGTATTGTAGACAGAGTGTATGTCCTATTTATTAATTTTTGAACACAGTACAGACGCGGACCACTGATATATACAGTTATATACTCATCCTATAAATGCACATACGCACACGCTGTTCCTATTAGCACATCCGAAAGAAGGAGCGAGCATATCATCTTAAGATTGACGTTGTTACCATAGGTGCCTCATTGTCGACAGGAACGTCTCCTCTCACTCAACGTGCATCGCCAGAAATCCTGAAATAAATCCAGGAAAATGCGAGTACCAAGACTAGAACCCTAGTGGGCTGGAGTTTACTCTGCTGCCACCAGGAATAAAAAATTTACTCCTCTTAGGCACTGTTTGTTTGGGTTTTTGCTTCTTTTACAATTTTTTCATTTTGGCAAAAGGCCAAAAGAGCTCCTAAATAGGTGTTATTTGCTTTGGCTTTTGGCTTATACTATCATATAACAATATTGATTCATAAGCCAAAAGACTAATAAAAAGCACCTATTTATGAGCTTTTGTGACTTTTTTACCAAAGTGTAAAAGCTGGAAAAGTAGAAGGAAAAAGCCTAACAAATAAGGCCTAAATATTTTTGTGCTTAGGCTAGATGCTGGTTAGAGGAGAAAATTCAGATTTTTACTTTTCTTCTCTAACCAGTTTTTAGGGGATCAGCTTGAGTTGGCTAGAGTTGCTCTTAGGAGGACGGCTCTATATCACCTCAATTCACTTGGGAGCAAACACTAAGTTGACGATGGTGTGTCTTATTATCTGTACCTATACCTTTTTACTAATAAAGGGATTAGTGCTTATGTCCGTTCGTCTTAAAATCTATATCTTTACCTAATCTCTACCTAATAATAATAATAATAATAATAATAATAATAATAATAATAATAATAATAATAATAATAATAATAATAAAAGCACCTACAGCTTTGCATGTACGTTGTCAGTATTTTTCCAGAAAAGTCTTGATGGTTTTTGATATTGAACCTGGGGTCCTATTTCAAGTGGCAAAATGAAAAGTTTTCTGTATTTTACACAAAACCCCTACATTTTTAGGTAATCAACCCGCATTTCACTTTAAGTGACAAATTGAATCTTTTTTTGTGTTTTTATAGAAAAAACAATGTCTTTTATGCTAAGTAACCCGCCGTCTATGTAGAACAAATGTTTTTTTCTAATATCCATATATTTTAAACCATAACACTAATTTTAACATGTTATATAAGAAATTTGATTTGAAAAATGTGTAGAATCCGAATATGATTTTTTTTACCTCTTAACCATTTTAAAAATATTATTTAGAGTGCAACCTCAATCAATAGTGTACAAACAAATTTAAGATGAAATAAATATAGCAAGAGAAAAATCTCATCTTATGCCACTAGAGAGACGGCTTCCTATTGACCACATTCAAGCGCGTTATGGTTCTATAAACACTATGGTCCTCGTATGCGGCGATAGAAAAAATTACCGAGTGTAGAAAAGACTTGAGACCCGATGATTCTGGATTTGAAATAAAGACTCGGCAATATGATTTAGGAATGAAGAGGAATGTCAAGACTCAAGATATAAAGCGGTTTTAAAAGATCAGACCTGGATTGCACCCTCTTCATGTTCTCTTTTTTTTGGATGAGTTTAGCATGAATAAATTCAAGCTAAACTGCGGGCTAATGTTGGGGATATTCCCTGCAGTTGAGACCTGGTTTCGTGTGACCCGGTTTTAAACCTAGTCCTCCAGACCCGGTTCTAGGAGTCACACACTCTCAAAGCTTCAAAGGAGTTTACTAGAAGAAAGGCCAGGGGCCTGGGAAGAAGACCCGGCCCACGATTGCAGGCTTACAAACAGGCCTTGCAGCGCCGGCTTATAGGGGGACCCAAGAGTGAAACTCTATTGTCTTAGAGAGCAAGGAAAGTCAATAAGACTTAGAGTAGGATAGGGGTTATGTATACGACCGAGAATCTTTTGTAAACCAGGAACCCAACATATATAAAGGGGGTTTCCTGGGACGTCAAAGGACAAGTTACAATCTCTTGAAAGCTAGGTTAGCTAATCCGCATCCTTGTAATTGAGATCATCATCAATATTAAATGAAGCAGGAGTAGTCTTTTACCTCCACCATGAGGGGCCGAACATGGGTAAACTTACATCCCTCGTTTCCGATCAACCCCATTCAAGTCACCTCCTAGTTGTGATGGCCTCACCACCTAGTCCTGTTTTGAGGACATCTATCGTGACAAAACCGCGATTGGATGTGTGGGGGGTGTCATGATCGAGAGAGGGGTGAGCAGCACTGGGTACTGGGTGGGAAGCTGGAAGAAAATAATGAACAATAGTGGAGGGCGCGTCGAAAGCAACAGAGGTCGGAGGCATAGTAGAGGCTGCTTTGGCCAATGGCGCCAAGGAGAAAGGCGAGATCAGGGTATCATGAGGGGAAGTAACCGACAGGGTGTTGGTGTCCGGAAGTGTCGGCCATAGCTATTGGTAGAAGAACAATAAGCATATACCTACGTATGGGTTGTTACCGACTAGTCTACAAGATGTCTGCATGGCTTCGTCAATCTTAAAATTAGTATTTCCTTTATATAAGTAAGAAAAGTAAAAAAGTAAAACTTATAACAGAAACTTGCAAAACATTATTTTTTATAATACGTGGAATAAGCAAGAAAAAGTGATAGTTTTGAACTCTAGCATCATTTACACACAAATTGTATAAATAATTACACAAAAAACAACATCCACATATACACATAAAAAACTAAAAAAAACATAAGCAAACACACATGAAAACTGGAAAAAATTGAGTAAACTGGAAAAAATATTAGATGCCTCCCTAATAGAAACCAAATAAAATATATAAAAATAAAATGGTAAAAACAAAAATAAGTGTCATTCTAAGATAGAATGAATTAAGGGCATTGGTATTACCTAAAAGAGAAATAATCTATACCAATATAAAAAGACCCAAAGGGGCATATCCAACTAATCTCGGCCATCAAACTAAGTCAATCCAACGACCTAGATTGCTCCAATGGCGAGCGTTCAACGTGTTTAACGTGCAATTAATATCATACAAAATATTATATCTATATCTATATACCAATATAAAAAGACCCAAAGGGGCAGATCCAACTGATCTCGGCCATCAAACTAAGTCAATCCAACGATCTAGACTGCTCCAATGGCGAGCGTCCAACGTGTTTAACGTGCAATTAAATATCATACCAAATATTGCACTAATCACAAAATTAACACACAAATAATAGCATACCTAATATATACCTAATATCCACGTGCAATTAATATATTGCCTAAATATTAACGTGTGTTGCACGTGCACATTTACTAGTATGAAGAAAGAAGAAAAATGATGATACAAAAGTTATACTCATTTTAAATAGAACTTGCACTGCTTCATAATGTACAAGAACAAGGATATTGTAGGATATGGTGTTTTGGCTCCCGAGCTCATGTCCACCAACCATGAACAGTAAAATAAAAAGAAATATTAAAGAAGTTTAAAACAATCTGTTTTTACAATGAAGATGTTTCAGCGTGTGAGGTCCATGCCAAATTTTAGCTCATTTGGACATCCGAGCAGCTCTCAGCAAAAAAATAATAATAGGGTGTGTGAAACAGTGTACTGTTCATGTACTGTTCTGACCGTTTTTTTACTTAGACACATTTTTGGCTTTGTTTGTAAGAAAACCATAAGGCTCTTGGCTGCAAATTGCCAGCCTTGTTTGTAAGAAGACCATAAGTTTTAGGCTCTTGGCTGCAAAATGCTAGGTAGGGTATAATGAGCAAAAGAAGCATGTTCGTGTGGCACCTCCAAGCCATGATGAAGGATGTTGCATTCACCAATCTCTTCTTTTGTAGTTGTCATTCTGTTGCTTCTTGGTTTCCCAATACATAAGGATAAAGCCAAATTCCTAAAAGTCGTAAAACGCCTATTCACCTCGTCTAGGCTACATATTGGTCTTTTGAGTTGCTCTCTTCCTTCTGATCCTTTTCCTTCTTGTGCTTCTTGTCATATCAATCTTTGGAGTCGTCTTTCTCCTTCTAGTTACATCTTTCCTTCTTGTGTTTTTCTTTCAAAAGAGGAAAATTGGTGATGTGGTGTCCAACTTGATTGTACTTGAAGCATGTGTGTTTCTTCTGATCATTTGAGGAGCTTGAACTTTTATTTGGATCATACTCATAGTAGGCCACAACCATCGGTTCCCTATCGTTACGGCTAGAGGGATCAAGACTAGCTCCGCAGATCAATGCTAGTCTTTCTAGCGCACTTTGTCCTTACTCGCGCACATTCGGGATCTCAACTTCCATGTCTAGCATCCATACTCAAATTTCTCCAGGCCAATCGCGCTTAAATTTGAGGCTCCTTGCATATGGGCTCCCGAAAAACACCCCCACTCAAAAGAATCGGCATCCTCATCGGCCCAGGAGGAATGTTCGAACTTAACACACGTCTATGTGCGCCAGTGCCATCATCCACATGTGCCCATGTCATTTGCTGGGGACTGTCCACATGCCATGTGCATGTTTGCTCCACTAACCTACACAAGCCTGTGTAACCACGAGGGTCGCCTTTGATACCATTTGTAACGCCTCGGCCAACCCACCGGTTGCCATCCATTATTCCTGGTGGGATCTAGGCTAGCTCGATAGACCAAAAATAGTCTTTCCTCACACTTTTTTCTCACCCGTCACACCCAGGATCAACCTTGTGGTTGGTTACCCATCCTCAAGTTGCTGCAGGCCAAGCACGATTAACTTCAAGGTTCCTTGTGGATGGGCTCTCATAGAAGTAAATCCTTGCTGATATGAGTAGTCTATCATTCCTATTAAGCCTAGAAGTCACGGTGACCCACCAGATGATTCTTTTTTTTGCATGACGAATCAACCTTGGCTTTCAAAGCTTGACCGTTGCAAGAGCTTATGCTGAAAGTTCTTGCTTCTCATCAATATGCATATTGCACGTCTTCGGTCTCTCGAGAACATTAGGAGACAAATTTGTGAAATCAGCACATTCTTGAATCAGAATATCCTGGGTACAAAATGAGTCATAGAGCGAAGTTAGCAATTTCTTCACAACTTTAGTGTTAGTGACCTCAGCGACACTGAGTCCTTGCAATTTATTTGTAATGGTCATGAGTCTTGAATAGGTGCCATTGACAGTTTCACCTTACAATCTCTTGAAGTGGTCCAGATGGTTTTGAACAATATGCAATCTTTATTCCTTCACAGATGAAGTGCCTTCGTTGAGTATTTTAGAACATTGCAGATTTGCTTGGTGGTCTACAGAGCACTAATGCGACCAAAATGTTCTACGCAAAGGGAATCAAAGAGCAGGTCACAAGCTAGAGTCTAACTAAATGTTCTGTTACCGTCATCGGTTGCTTCATTCGGGTTGAGGATGACATATCCTTCACCAATGATTCTCTGAAAAGCAGGACCGACTGCCTTGAGAGGGGCATAGGCATCCTTGACCTTCTCATGAGTAAATAATTAATATGCCTTCTTGGAGGAGAAGACGCGTGGTGTAGAAGTAACATGTCATGAGAGTCATCATTTGGGCATAGTCCTACAACAAAGACAACACAACCTCTAGATCATCTTAGGCAACATTAGTAAGATGATTCCAAAGGTTAGCAATCCCTCTTGCATGACCTGCAATACTAGGATAGTAGGTTTGATTAAGTTAGAAAAAAAGTGTGGGTAAACAGTGGCAAGCAGTTTGGAAGTAAACCATGTGTGAGTCCAACAGGGAGTAGCTAAATCATTTTTGTGAGAACGGAGGAGATCTTTTGTAAGGTGGGAAGTTCCGAATTAACTACTTTCCAAAGGAAAGAGGAGCTTGCAATTTTTGCATGCTTGTCGATGATGGAGTGAGTGTACGTTATTCCATGTAATTTGAAAGCAAACTTCATTAGTAAGACGTTATTCCATGTAAGCCAATTTTTTGATGCCTAGAATACCATTCCTTTGGGTTTGCAAACATTTTTTTTAAGTAATAAGCCATTGTGTCCGAATCTGGATGTAAATTTTATTATTTCTGGTGTTCGCTTCTACTGTCATGATTGAAGATCAATAGATTGGAAGTTTCTCACCAAAAAAAAAGTTTCCTCCGCTGTGAAAAAAAGGCTCTACGAATCGCGCCCACTTTTTTTATTTTGTTGGGAATGTGAAAACATTATGAAGTAGATGACAACACAGTTCAGAACCAAGGATGGTAGAGTCAATCTAACACCATAAGAAAATAAACAGGCAACCCAATTAGTGAGATGTTTTAGGGAGGATGCGTACTACGCATCCACCAGATGGTCTTTCTAAAAGATCGGCCAGGTTGCGAGCTGTCGGATCGTGTAACCTCGTGATTGTAGTGAGAGCCTTGTTGTGGGAACGTCCTTCAACAAGATCCTTGTTGCGGGAACGACCTGCAACAGAAGCCTATTTGCAAATCAACATTCTGTCATGTGATCTCACGATTGCAACAAGATCCTTATCGCAGCAACATTCTGTAAAAGATCCATATTGCAAAACAACATCTGCATATCGCACAATAAGAGCCTTGTTGGAATTGCAATAGGGCCTTTGTTGCAAAAATAAAAAGCATCTCTGCTCACGTTGCCACCACCTACACCGTGTGATTCTCGTGAATACCGACGGCGTGCGGCACACTCCCAAGGTCACCTCGCTGAGCTTTTTCCTACCCTCTTGCCAGACGTCGCCAGAGCAGCCACCTAAGTACCCGCTCTAGTGCCGCCGGTCCTGACCCTCCTTCTCGGCTGGCTCTGGCAACGGTTCACCGACGATGGCACGCCTGCTTCACTGCCCTCTCTCCCAATCTCCTGCCCTCTCGTCCATCGCGTGTCCCTCTTGAGCAAACTTCGTCCTCTAGATCAACCATGGTGCCGCCCCTCCGCTCCCGAAGCCATGGTGTGGCTGGCTACCCTTCTTCAGTCTGAGCAGACTAGTTGTTGCACTGGAAAAATTTGCAACAGGGGCCGAGTTGCAAACTTCTGTGGTACTAGAAAAAAATGGAATAAAGGTTGGTCCCAAGCCGTCCAATCAAAATCATCTGACAGCCATGGAGGTGGCGAACACATGAGGCATTATCGGTCAGGTAATGCAAAGCGTTTCCGATTGAATAATCAGTTGAAAGGAAGAACAGACAATGATGTGGAGCTTCCTACGGTCATCCCCTTGGATGTACCATCGTCTCCCAAGACATCAAGTGCACCAATGACTAGAGCTCATGCAAGGGCTATATATCGAAACCAAGGTGAACTCGCTCCTCTCCGAACTTACACATTCTACATGCGAGACGTGGCTACTACCTCAAGCGAAGACCTTGTGTGTGATAAGGTACTTGGAGGAAGGCCATCAAGCTAGTACGACCAATGGACAAGATGACGAGGACACCAAGCATAAGAAGCAGGAGGAAGAGCTGCCAGTGAGCTACAACCACCGGTGAACCTGAGGGTCAGCCAGCCAGAAGGCCCAGCCAACGAACGCTATAGCGGCCGGACGTCCTACATATACCGGACGACTGACACACTCCAGCAACCAGACGTCCAACAGCCTCCAGAAATCCGTCGCCACAGGTCCAGTACCAAAATGCTAGAATACCGACGTCCTCCAGACTAACGAGGCACCGGACGTCCGACGCTCGCCGAAAATCCGACGACACCTGTCCAGTGCGTAGCCCCTCGTGTTTAGACCCATGTATCCCCCCCCCCTCTCTCCCTAGACTATAAATACCCCTTCACTTGGACGAACTAGGGTTAGCAAAGAATTATCTCAGATTTGAGACAGAGCTTTGCTCATCCACTACCTACTCCCATGGAGTCCAAGGCCTCCATGTGAGATGATCCCATGGTGGATTCAAGACCCTTCTTAGGAAAGATCCTTCAAGGATTCAAGGCCTCTCTCCTTCAAGGATTTGGATGAACTAGTTCCTATTATTACCATCTTATGTTGGATTTGGATCCTTTGTATCCCTCTATGTGTATGTCTATTTAGTATATGTGTGATTGGATCCTGTCTATTTGAGAGTTCTTCTTGCGTTCCTCTTTGGTTTGCTCTCTTTCCATCCTACATCAGACAGCTAAGGTTCGCGGGGATCTCTTGTTCCTTTCTTTCGATCGACTTTGGCGCAACCATCTTTGTTGGTTAAAGCCTCTTTGGTACACACACATACAGCTACCAGATATAATTAATTAAATCGTCGAGAAACTAAATACTTCTAGTACATTAGCTTTGTTATCATCGACACGGCACATGCATGCATGTGCATTGTGAAGTAAAGTATT
>NC_041383.1:6239575-6254699 GCF_002162155.2 Triticum dicoccoides | reverse complement strand
ACGCTGGTGAAGGTGGCGGCGGGGATCTCGACGCTCCCCCCTCTTGGAGGCCTGTGGTTCCTTGGGCGGCGGCCCTTGCCGGAGAGGCGACGTTGTCAGGCGGTGGGCGGCGTTCGCAGGGGGTGCTGGCCAGCGCGCCCGGCCGTGCAGGCGGCGGGTGGCTGGTGGAATTCGGCCACGGCGTGTTCTGCTCCGTCAGATCTGGAGGTGTGAAATCCCAATCCCCTACTGCTTCTATCTCGCCTCCGTGGTGGGCTAGCTTCGTCTGGCTCCGACGTTGGTGCATGTTGGTGGTCAGCCAGGGAACCGGGGGAAACCTTGGCCGGTCCGGCCGGCCCGGCGGCGGCAACGCCCAAGGGCACTGCTTTCCTCCATGGGGGCGCAGCCGAGGTCCCCTGCTCTCCACCCCGACCCCCCTGCCCGGGTGAAAACCTTTATCCCCGACGGATTTGGCGGCGGCGGCGCCTTGCGCGTCGTGACCTTGCTGGAGGCGTCGTCAAGGGCGTGGGGATCAGTCGGGAGGTTATGCAGGTGAGGGATTGCGCTACCTCCTCTGCGTCGTCCGATTCCTGAAGCTTGTCTCCAACTAGTTGGGCTTGGACTGTGGCGGAGCAGCCGGCGAGGTATATCCCAAATCGATGTGGTCATCCCATGTCCACCTTGCGAAGCGAGGGCGACACTCTTCCAGCTCTAGGTGAGCTTCTCGAAATCCCGATGGTGCGGCGCCAACGAGCCATGGCGAGGGGGAAGGGTCCCTCTTCGGTGATTGAGAAGGAAGATGTTGGTTCCTTTCTTCTCTAAGTGTTCCTGGTGCACGGTCCATCCTCGAAGGTCGGCTATGTCCTGATGCGCTGCTCCGTTCCTGCTACATATGATCCTAGTGTGGAGTGCTCGGCCTTCACTAGCTGTATTCTTTTGTGGCTTGTGGAGGTTGTAGTGAGTAGTCTTTCCAGTGTTCCCCGTTGTATCGTTCTGACCGTTGTAAGTTGGTTTGTCTGCTGTAATTCCTGACCGGTTGATGGCTTTGTTGATTCAAATCCGGGCTCTTCGCGAGCCTTCGTTCTAAAAAAAAAATCAAGCGAGCACGTAGGAAAGTAGAGTAGATTTACATCAACGAGTCTATGATCCTCTGGTCCTTTCTATCGTCCACATGAACCGCCTGCCATAGATGAAGGAGGAGTCCCCAGCAGAAGCTGATGATTTGTCCGGCATACCCGACGACGCGCGAGGCGAGATACACCGCCGCTCCGGCGGTGGACGGCTCGATGCTCGCTATGAGTAATGCGGTGCTGAATTCGACGAAGATTGCGGGCAGAGTGGACCCCCATAGGAATCTGCGCCTGCTGCCCTGGTCGGCGTCGGCACTCGCGACGCCGTTGGCCGCGTCGTCGTCGTCGTCGGGATTGTAGAGGGTGAGGTGGTTGAGAATGAACCTCTCCTTCCACGCCCAGAAGCCGCCGTCGCCGCAGCCGGATGCGGGTTCTCGATATCGGCCATCGATTGATCCGTCTGCGGGATATCTAATCGCCGACCTATGCGTACGTAGGTAAGTTATATAGAGTGGAGTATATAATTACTACTAGACTAGACGTGGAGAACGTGGACAACATTTAGCTGCACGCCTCAACCTTTGGAACCGCGCGCCAGGTTTCATGTACGTACACGCAGACAGGCCGGTGTTGATTTCTTAAGGAATACTTTTAGGGAAACGCTATAGATCATCTGCTGGATCACAGCCCTGCATCCGTCATCTTGTTTGCACGTCACGTGTCCCATGGTCACCACCATTAGTTTTTGCAACTGGCCGTTGTTGCAATCTCTCTCATCACAACAACGGCTCTGTTGCAGGATCTTGATCTTGAGAGAAGTCGCCGCTCGTGCTCCTCCCAAGCTCCCGTCGAATCGCCGCCTCCCCGCACTGCTTCGACTGCCCCGGGCTCTCGTTGAGTCGTGCACCTCCCCGTGAGGCGACCTGGTCGGAGGTCTGATGCTTGCCAGCGACGGTGCCATGGCGGGATGGGCGGCGCCGCTCCTCCCTAACCACCGTCCAACGGGCTCGCGGCGAACGACGGCGATGTTTTGTTTTGCAACATCCAATCTGTTGCAAGAAATATTTCTGTAACATCAGTCATGTTGCAAAACTTTCTTCTATAACACCATATAGAGGTGAAGAAACAAAGAAAGAAAATTCTGCAATATCACCTCAGCTGCAGAAAAATTCTGCAACATTACCTCAGCTGCAAAAAAACAAAGAGAAAAAAAATTGCAAAGACCTATGTTGCAAAAAAAATCCGGCAACACAACCTTTTTTTAGAAAAGGAGGATGACCCCCGGCCTCTGTATCCGGGTGATGCATACGGCCACTTTATTAATTATTCTCACAAGACCTTACAAAGTCATACAACAGTAAGACTGAAGCCACCGTCTAAGCAACAACTGTCGCTACACCTATCCAATTGATGAAGGGGCGCTGATAGTCTGGGCCTAATACCAAACAGACATCGCAGCCAAACCTAAACATCTAAGACCTGAGGTCCCAACCGGACGCCTACCTGGTATGGGGCACCTACCAGTCCGGCGCACTCCTCAACCAGGACGCCTACCGGGTATGGTGCCGCCGCAACCACCTGCCATGAGTCCATCTTCAGAGTTGTACTGTTGCATCTACCGTGCCAGGTCTCTCTGCCATCGACGCCACCACGACGCCAGACAGCATCTTCCTCCTACGCGAGTCCATCCTCCCACATCGAACTCCGAATCTGCACTGCGCCACGCCGTCCAGATCCGTCGCCATCAATGTATGGATGAAGCGCCACCAAAGAAGTCGTCCGCTGGTCCCGCGAAGCCGAGTGCACCTCCAAGAATGCCGCCCCCAAGGGGGTTACGACACATGATTGCCGCCAACATCCGATCAGCTGATCTAGGGTTTCCCCCAGAGGTATTGCGTGGAGTTGGGAGCTTCACCTCGATGATGCCTTCATGAAGGAAATGATGATAAGGGCACCGTCATCACCGGCTCCGGCCATCGACCGAAGATCAGATTTTCACTCGGATCCGTCCCAAGAAATCCACCCAACAACCTGTGCACCATCTCGACCGCCTTCAAAGCCCCAGATCCAGCCGCCTAGATCTAGCGACCAACCGCAGCAACAGTGCCACCGTGGGATCCCTGGCGCACCGGCCACTGCCTGAGTGTGCCACCACTGGAGCCTAGGAGGAGGGCTCCCACCCCACCTCGCCAAGCCGCGAGAGCCGTCGAGAAAGATCTCGTGCGCTCGTCACCGTCGAACCAATCCATAGCAGATCACCGTCACAGATCCGCCTTGGACAGGGACTACACCACGCCATGCCGCCGCGGGAAGCGCGAGCTTCACCGGCCCCGGGATCCAGATAGAACTTTCCCGCTGCCACTGGCCAAGTTCCGCCACCGCCGACCGGCCAAGGTGCCGGTCACTCCATGACCATGCGACCTGCAACACAACCTATGCTGCAAAAAAATACACAACACAATCTATGTTACAAATTATTCCGCAACAAGAGCTTTGTTGCAAAGAAGAGGAATAGTTTAGCCGCTTGATTTTGTCACATCCTACCGCTCACGAGGCGATGGGTCTTTTAAAAAGAAAAAGATCCGGCCGACGCGTAGCCCCCATACTTTTATGAATATTAAGGGCTACCCGATGGGCCCACTTCTCGTGAACACTCAAAGGTGTTGGAAATATGCCCTAGAGGCAATAATAAAAGTATTATTATATTTCATTGTTCATGATAATTGTCTTTTATTCATGCTATAACTGTATTATCCGGAAATCGTAATACACGTGTGAATACTTAGACCACACAATGTCCCTGGTAAGCCTCTAGTTGACCAGCTCGTTGTGATCAACAGATAGTCATGGTTTCCTGACTATGGACATTGGATGTCATTGATAACGGGATCACATCATTAGGAGAATGATGTGATGGACAAGACCCAATCCTAAGCATAGCATAAAAGATCGTGTAGTTCGTTTTGCTAGAGCTTTGCAAGTGTCAAGTATCTCTTCCTTCGACCATGAGATCGTGTAACTCCCGGATACCATAAGAGTGCCTTGGGTATACCAAACGTCACAACGTAACTGGGTGACTATAAAGGTGCATTACAGGTATCTCCGAAAGTAGCTGTTGGGTTGACACGGATCGAGACTGGGATTTGTCACTCCGTATGACGGAGAGGTATCTCTAGGCCCACTCGGTAATGCATCATCATATTGAGCTCAATGTGACCAAAGTGTTGGACACGGGATCATGCATTACGGTACGAGTAAAGTGACTTGCCGGAAATGAGACTGAACAAGGTATTGGGATACCGACGATCGAGTCTCGGGCAAGTAACGTACCGATTGACAAAGGGAATTGCATACAGGGTTTGATCGAATCCTCGACATAGTGGTTCATCCGATGACAACATCGAGGAGCATGTGGGAGCCATCATGGGTATCCAGATCCCGCTGATGGTTATTGACTGAGAGAGTCTCGGTCATGTCTGCATGTCTCCCGAACCCGTAGGGTCTACACACTTAAGGTTCAGTTACGCTAGGGTTATAGGGATATGTATATGCAGTAACCCGGAGTCCCGGATGAGATCCCGGACGTCACGAGGAGTTCCGGAATGGTCCGGAGGTAAAGATTTATATATGGGAAGTCCTGTTTCGGGCATCAGGACAAGTTTCGGGGTTATCGGTATTGTACCGGGACCACCGGAAGGGTCCCGGGGGTCCACCGGGTGGGTCCACCTGTCCCGGGGGGCCACATGGGCTGTGTGGGGGTGCGCCTTGGCCTAATGGGCCAAGGGCACCAGCCCCACATAGGCCCATGCGCCTAGGGTTCAAGGGGGGCAAGAGTCCTAGGAGGGTAAGGCACCTCCTAGGTGCCTTGGGGGGAGGGAAAACCCCCCTTGGCCGCCGCACCCCCTAGGAGATTTGATCTCCTAGGGCCGGCCACCCCCCCTTGGCACCCCTATATATAGTGGGGGGAGAGGAGGGACTTCATACCTGAACGCCCTGGCCTTTGGTTGCCTCCTTCTCCCTCCCCAACACCTCCTCCTCCTCCATAGTGCTTAGCGAAGCTCTGCCGGAGTACTGCAGCTCCACCAACACCACGCCGTCGTGCTGCTGCTGGTGCCATCTCCCTCAACCTCTCCTCCCTTCCTTGCTGGATCAAGAAGGAGGAGACGTGGCTGTTCCGTACGTGTGTTGAACGCGGAGGTGCCGTCCGTTCGGCGCAGGTCATCGGTGATTTGGATCACGTCGAGTACGACTACATCATCACCTTGCAAGCTTCCGCACGCGATCTACAAGTGGTATGTAGATGCAAACTCTCTCCCTAGACTCGTTGCTTAGATGAACTCATAGATGGATCTTGGTGAAACCGTAGGAAAAATTTTAATTTTCTGCAACGTTCCCCAACAGTGGCATCATGAGCTAGGTCTATGCGTAGTTCTCTTTGCACGAGTAGAACACAACTTTGTTGTGGGCGTGGATTTTGTCATCTTACTTGCCTCTACTAGTCTTTTCTTGCTCAACGGTATTGTGGGATGAAGCGGCCCGGACCAACCTTACACGTACACTTACGTGAGACCGGTTCCACCGACTGACATGCACAAGTTGCATAAGGTGGCTGGCGGGTGTCTGTCTCTCCCACCTTAGTTGGAGCGGAATCAATGAACAGGGCCCTTATGAAGGGTAAATAGAAGTTGACAAAATCACGTTGTGGTGATTCGTAGGTAAGAAAACGTTCTTGCTAGAACCCAATTGCAGCCACGTAAAAGATGCAACAACAATTAGAGGACGTCTAACTTGTTTTTGCAGCGATTGATCATGTGATGTGATATGGCCAGAAGTTGTGATGAATGATGAATTGTGATGTATGAGATCATGTTCTTTGTAATAGGATTCACGACTTGCATGTCGATGAGTATGACAACCGGCAGGAGCCATAGGAGTTGTCATTATTTTTTTGTATGACCTGCGTGTCATTGAATAACGTCATGTAAACTACTTTACTTTATTGCTAAACGTTAGTCATAGAAGTAGAAGTAGTCGTTGGCGTGACAACTTCATGAAGACACGATGATGGAGATCATGATGATGGAGATCATGATGATGGAGATCATGGTGTCAAGCCGGTGACAAGATGATCATGGAGCCCCGAAGATGAAGATCAATGGAGCTATATGATATTGGCCATATCATGTCACAACTATATAATTGCATGTGATGTTTATTATGTATTATGCATCTTGTTTACTTAGGACGACGGTAGTAAATAAGATGATCCCTTATAAAATTTCAAGAAGTGTTCTCCCCTAACTGTGCACCGTTGCTACAGTTCGTCGTTTCTAAGCACCACGTGATGATCGGGTGTGATGGATTCTTACGTTCACATACAACGGGTGTAAGACAGTTTTACACAGCGAAAACACTTAGGGTTAACTTGACGAGCCTAGCATGTGCAGACATGGCCTCGGAACACGGAGACCGAAAGGTCGAACACGAGTCGTATGGAAGATACGATCAACATGAAAATTTTCACCGACGATGACTAGTCCGTCTCACGTGATGATCGGACACGGGCTAGTCGACTCGGATCGTGTAACACTTAGATGACTAAAGGGATGTCTAATCTAAGTGGGAGTTCATAATTTGATTAGAACTTTATTATCATGAACTTAGTCTAAAACCTTTGCAAATATGTCTTGTAGATCAATGGCCAACGCTAATGTCAACATGAACTTCAACGCGTTCCTAGAGAAAACCAAGCTGAAAGATGATGGCAGCAACTATACGGACTGGGTCCGGAACCTGAGGATCATCCTCATAGCTGCCAGGAAACAATATGTCCTAGAAGGACCGCTAGGTGACGCTCCCGTCCCAGAGAACCAAGACATTATGAATGCTTGGCAGTCTCGCGCTGATGATTACTCCCTCGTTCAGTGCGGCATGCTTTACAGCTTAGAACCGGGGCTCCAAAAGCGTTTTGAGCATCACGGAGCATATGAGATGTTCGAAGAGCTGAAACTAGTTTTTCAAGCTCATGCCCGGGTCGAGAGATATGATGTCTCCGACAAGTTCTACAGTTGTAAGATGGAGGAAAACAGTTCTGTCAGTGAGCACATCCTGAAGATGTCTGGGTTGCACAACCGTATGACCCAGCTGAACATTAACCTCCCAGATGAGGCGGTCATTGACTGAATCCTCCAGTCGCTCCCACCAAGCTACAAGAGCTTTGTGATGAACTACAACATGCAGGGAATGGAAAAGACCATTCCTGAAGTGTTCTCGATGCTGAAGTCAGCAGAGGCTGAAATCAAGAAAGAACATCAAGTGTTGATGGTCAATAAGACCACTAAGTTCAAGAAGGGCAAGGGTAAGAAGAACTTCAAGAAGGACGGCAAAGATGTTGCCGCGCCTGGTAAGCCAGTTACCGGAAAGAAGTCAAAGAATGGACCCAAGCCTGAGACTGAGTGCTTTTATTGCAAGGGGAAGGGTCACTGGAAGCGGAACTGCCCCAAATACTTAGCGGATAAGAAGGCCGGCAACACCAAAGGTATATTTGATATACATGTGATTGATGTGTACCTTACCAGTACTCATAGTAACTCCTGGGTATTTGATACCGGTGCCGTTGCTCATATTTGTAACTCACAGCAGGAGCTGCGGAATAAACGGAGACTGGCGAAGGACGAGGTGACGATGCGCGTCGGGAATGGTTCCAGAGTCGATGTGATCGCCGTCGGCTCGCTGCCTCTACATTTACCTACGGGATTAGTTTTGAACCTTAATAATTGTTATTTAGTGCCAAGTTTGAGCATGAACATTGTATCTGGATCTCGTTTAATACGAGATGGCTACTCATTTAAGTCTGAGAATAATGGTTGTTCAATTTATATGAGAGATATGTTTTATGGTCATGCTCCGATGGTCAATGGTTTATTCTTAATGAATCTCGAGCGTAATATTACACATGTTCATAGTGTAGATGCCAAAAGATTTAAAGTTGATAACGATAGTCCCACATACTTGTGGCACTGCCGCCTTGGTCACATTGGTGTCAAGCGCATGAAGAAGCTCCATGCCGATGGACTTTTAGAGTCTCTTGATTATGAATCGTTTGACACGTGCGAACCATGCCTCTTGGGCAAAATGACCAAGACTCCGTTCTCCGGAACAATGGAACGAGCAACCAACTTGTTGGAAATCATACATACCGATGTGTGCGGTCCAATGAGCGTTGAGGCTCGCGGAGGATATCGTTATGTTCTCACTCTCACAGATGACTTGAGTAGATATGGGTATGTCTACTTAAAGAAACACAAGTCTGAGACCTTTGAAAAGTTCAAGGAATTTCAGAATGAGGTGGAGAATCAACGTGACCGAAAGATAAAATTCTTACGATCAGATCGTGGAGGAGAATACTTAAGTCACGAATTTGGTACACACTTAAAGAAATGTGGAATCGTTTCACAGCTCACGCCGCCTGGAACACCTCAGCGAAACGGTGTGTCCGAACGTCGTAATCGCACTCTATTGGATATGGTGCGGTCTATGATGTCTCTTACCGATTTACCGCTATCATTTTGGGGATACGCTCTAGAGACAGCTACATTCACTTTAAATAGGGCACCGTCTAAATCCATTGAGACGACACCGTATGAATTATGGTTTGGAAAGAAACCTAAGCTGTCGTTTCTAAAAGTTTGGGGATGCGAAGCTTATGTCAAGAAACTTCAACCTGAAAAGCTCGAACCCAAGTCGGAAAAATGCGTATTCATAGGATACCCTAAGGAAACTATAGGGTATACCTTCTACTTAAGATCCGAAGGCAAGATCTTTGTTGCCAAGAACGGATGCTTTCTGGAAAAAGAGTTTCTCTCGAAAGAAGTAAGTGGGAGGAAAGTAGAACTCGATGAAGTACTACCTCTTGAGCGGGATAGTGACGCAGCACAGGAAACCGTTCCTGTGATGCCCACACCAACTGAAGAGGAAAACCATGATAATGATCAAAGTACTTCGGATCAAGTTACTGCTGAACTTCGTAGGTCCACAAGGACACGTTCCGCACCAGAATGGTATGGCAACCCTGTCCTGGAAATCATGTTGTTAGACAACAATGAACCTTCGAACTATGAAGAAGCAATGACGGGCCCGGATTCCAACAAATGGCTTGAAGCCATGAAATCCGAGATAGAATCCATGTATGAAAACAAAGTATGGACTTTGACAGACTTGCCCGATGATCGGCGAGCGATAGAAAACAAATGGATCTTTAAGAAGAAGACGGACGCGGATGGTAATGTTACCATCTATAAAGCTCGACTTGTCGCTAAGGGTTATCGACAGGTTCAAGGGATTGACTACGACGAGACATTCTCTCCCGTAGCGAAGCTAAAGTCCGTCCGAATCATGTTAGCAATTGCCGCATACTATGATTATGAGATATGGCAGATGGACGTCAAAACAGCATTCCTTAACGGGCATCTTAAGGAAGAACTGTATATGATGCAGCCGGAAGGTTTTGTCGATCCTCGGAACGCTAACAAAGTATGCAAACTCCAGCGATCCATTTATGGACTGGTGCAAGCATCTCGGAGTTGGAACATTCGCTTTGATGAGATGATCAAAGCGTTTGGGTTTATGCAGACTTATGGAGAAGCCTGCGTTTACAAGAAAGTGAGTGGGAGCTCTGTAGCATTTCTCATATTATATGTAGATGACATACTCCTGATGGGAAATAATATAGAATTTCTGGACAGCATTAAGGCCTACTTGAATAAGTGTTTTTCAATGAAGGACCTTGGAGAAGCTGCTTATATATTAGGCATCAAGATCTATAGAGATAGATCGAGACGCCTCATAGGTCTTTCACAAAGTACATACCTTGATAAGATTTTGAAGAGATTCAGAATGGATCAGTCCAAGAAAGGGGTTCTTGCCTATGTTACAAGGTATGAGACTGAGCTCAGCTCAGTCACCGACCACGGCAAAAGATAAAGAAGAGATGGGTGTCATCCCCTATGCTTCAGCCATAGGATCTATTATGTATGCCATGCTGTGTATCAGACCCGATGTAAACCTTGCCGTAAGTTTGGTAGCAAGATACCAAAGTAATCCCGGCAAGGAACACTGGACAGCGGTCAAGAATATCCTGAAGTACCTGAAAAGGACAAAGGACATGTTTCTCGTTTATGGAGGAGACGAAGAGCTCGTCGTAAAGGGTTACGTCGACGCTAGCTTCGACTCAGATCCGGATGACTCTAAGTCACAAACCGGATACGTGTATGTCTTGAATGGTGGAGCAGTAAGCTGGTGCAGCTGCAAGCAGAGCGTCGTGGCGGGATCTACGTGTGAAGCGGAGTACATGGCAGCCTCGGAGGCAGCACATGAAGCGATTTGGGTGAAGGAGTTCATCACCGACCTAGGAGTCATACCCAATGCGTCGGGGCCGATCAAACTCTTCTGTGACAACACTGGAGCTATTGCCCTCGCAAAGGAGCCCAGGTTTCACAAGAAGACCAGGCACATCAAGCGTCGTTTCAACTCCATCCGTGAAAATGTTCAAGATGGAGACATAGAGATTTGCAAAGTGCACACGGATCTGAATGTCGCAGATCCGCTGACTAAACCTCTCTCGCGTGCAAAACATGATCAACACCAGAACTCTATGGGTGTTCGATTCATCACAATGTAACCAGATTAGTGACTCTAGTGCAAGTGGGAGACTGTTGGAAATATGCCCTAGAGGCAATAATAAAAGTATTATTATATTTCATTGTTCATGATAATTGTCTTTTATTCATGCTATAACTGTATTATCCGGAAATCGTAATACACGTGTGAATACTTAGACCACACAATGTCCCTGGTAAGCCTCTAGTTGACCAGCTCGTTGTGATCAACAGATAGTCATGGTTTCCTGACTATGGACATTGGATGTCATTGATAACGGGATCACATCATTAGGAGAATGATGTGATGGACAAGACCCAATCCTAAGCATAGCATAAAAGATCGTGTAGTTCGTTTTGCTAGAGCTTTGCAAGTGTCAAGTATCTCTTCCTTCGACCATGAGATCGTGTAACTCCCGGATACCATAAGAGTGCCTTGGGTATACCAAACGTCACAACGTAACTGGGTGACTATAAAGGTGCATTACAGGTATCTCCGAAAGTAGTTGTTGGGTTGACACGGATCGAGACTGGGATTTGTCACTCCGTATGACGGAGAGGTATCTCTGGGCCCACTCGGTAATGCATCATCATATTGAGCTCAATGTGACCAAGGTGTTGGACACGGGATCATGCATTACGGTACGAGTAAAGTGACTTGCCGGAAACGAGACTGAACAAGGTATTGGGATACCGACGATCGAGTCTCGGGCAAGTAACGTACCGATTGACAAAGGGAATTGCATACAGGGTTTGATCGAATCCTCGACATAGTGGTTCATCCGATGACAACATCGAGGAGCATGTGGGAGCCATCATGGGTATCCAGATCCCGCTGATGGTTATTGACTGAGAGAGTCTCGGTCATGTCTGCATGTCTCCCGAACCCGTAGGGTCTACACACTTAAGGTTCAGTTACGCTAGGGTTATAGGGATATGTATATGCAGTAACCCGAAGGTTGTTCGGAGTCCCGGATGAGATCCGGACGTCACGAGGAGTTCCGGAATGGTCCGGAGGTAAAGATTTATATATGGGAAGTCCTGTTTCGGGCATCGGGACAAGTTTCGGGGTTATCGGTATTGTACCGGGACCACCGGAAGGGTCCCGGGGGTCCACCGGGTGGGTCCACCTGTCCCGGGGGGCCACATGGGCTGTGTGGGGGTGCGCCTTGGCCTAATGGGCCAAGGGCACCAGACCCACATAGGCCCATGCGCCTAGGGTTCAAGGGGGGCAAGAGTCCTAGGAGGGTAAGGCACCTCCTAGGTGCCTTGGGGGGAGGGAAAACCCCCCCTTGGCCGCCGCACCCCCTAGGAGATTTGATCTCCTAGGGCCGGCCACCCCCCCTTGGCACCCCTATATATAGTGGGGGGAGAGGAGGGACTTCATACCTGAACGCCCTGGCCTTTGGTTGCCTCCTTCTCCCTCCCCAACACCTCCTCCTCCTCCATAGTGCTTAGCGAAGCTCTGCCGGAGTACTGCAGCTCCACCAACACCACGCCGTCGTGCTGCTGCTGGTGCCATCTCCCTCAACCTCTCCTCCCTTCCTTGCTGGATCAAGAAGGAGGAGACGTGGCTGTTCCGTACGTGTGTTGAACGCGGAGGTGCCGTCCGTTCGGCGCAGGTCATCGATGATTTGGATCACGTCGAGTACGACTACATCATCACCTTGCAAGCTTCCGCACGCGATCTACAAGTGGTATGTAGATGCAAACTCTCTCCCTAGACTCGTTGCTTAGATGAACTCATCGATGGATCTTGGTGAAACCGTAGGAAAAATTTTAATTTTCTGCAACGTTCCCCAACAAAAGGCACGTAGTGTCCGATGGTACGTATGCATACACCTATGGATTGCCCCAGAATTTTTTCTGAAAAAGAAAACATAGGAGTAGTATTCGCTTGAACATCACTTAGACTTTATTGCCTTGTCCGAGACTGGGCGAGGCAATTTCACTACACAATTTATTAGCACTTTATCCGAGGGGTAGATTTTGACTGGCACTGCCTCCCACCTCGAGGAAGATCCGGAGGGGTTCTACTTGGGGTTAAGTGTGAAACATTGGAGGTTCGGAGTGTAGTGTTGGGTGAGTTTGCGGTTAAGTTTCGGGTCAGAACTAAAGCCGATGGTTTCGATTGGGCTTTGGTGGCGGTCTACGGAGCTGCGCAACCAGAACTCAAGCCAGATTTTTTGGCTGATCTGGTCCGTGTTTGCGGTAACGAGCAGCTACCCATTTTAGTGGGGGGTGATTTTAACATTATTCGAAGAAAGGAGGAAAATAATAATGACAATTTTGACGGCAGATGGTCGTTTATGTTCAATACTATCATTGAAAGCTTGGATCTCAAAGAGATAGAGCTATCGGGTGGAAATTCACTTGGGCAAACTCGTTACCGATTCTGACTTTTGAGAAGCTTGACCGTGTTTTGGCTAGTGTCGATTGGGAACAGAAGTTTCCCCTGGTAACGGTGCAGGCGTTGACACAATGTATCTCCGATCATACACCGTTACTAGTCAACTCGGGGGCTCAAACTCATGTGGGTAATAAGAATATTTTCTCATTCGAACTTGCTTGGTTTGAAAGAGAGGGTTTCATCGAGTTGTTAGCTAGAGAGTGGGCTAAAGACTCGGGTGAAAGGTCACCCATTGAGCAGTGGCAGTGCAAAATTCGCCATCTTCGAAGGTTCCTTCGTGGATGGGCCAAGCATACGCATGGGATATATAAGGCGGAGAAGGAACGACTCCTCCTGCTTATTCACTCCCTTGAGTTAAAAGCTGAAACTTCTATGTTAGATACCAGTGAGCTGGAGACTAAAATGGAAGCCGAGTTGCGGCTGAAAGAGCTTCTCCGCGAGGAGGAATTGAAATGGGCGTTGAGAGCTAAGGTTCGTAAAATTGTCCAAGACGAGGACAATACTCAATTCTTTCATATGATTGCTAATGGAAAGCATCGTAAGAAGAGAATTTTCCAATTGGAGCAAGACGAAGGGACGATAGTTGGTCAGGAAAACCTGAAAGTTTACATTACCAACTATTATAAGCAGTTGTTTGGACCTCCGGAAAAGAATTTTGTGTCCTTGGATGAGTCAAGGGTTGAGGATGTTCCTCAACTTGAGACGAACGAGAATGAGATTTTGATCGCTCCCTTTACGGAGAAGGAGGTGTTTGAGGCCATTGCACAAATGAAAAACAATAAAGCTCCAGGACCGGATGGGTTTCTGACGGAGTTTTACAAAAGGTGCTGGCACTTCATTAAAGGAGACATGATGCCGATGTTCCATGAGTTTTTCAATGGTCAGCTTCAGTTGTTCAAGCTAAATTTTGGAACGATAACTCTTCTTCCTAAGAAGACAGAGGCTATTCACATTGAGCAGTTCAGGCCCATATGGCTGCTTAATGTCAGTTTCAAAATCTTCACCAAGGTTGGGACGAACAGACTTACGCAGATTGCGCATTCAGTTGTGCAACCGTCCCAGACTGCTTTCATGCCAGATAAAAATATCCTTGAAGGGGTGGTTGTCTTGCATGAAACGCTCCATGAGATGCACTAAAAAAACTAGATGGTGTGGTTTTTAAAGTGGATTTCGAAAAAGCATACGATAAAGTTAAATGGCCTTTCCTTCAACAAGCCTTGCGTATGAAAGGTTTTGACACGGCCTGGCGAGACCAGACTCAGTCCTTTACGCAAAAATGGAGTGTAGGGATTAAAGTGAATGATGATATAGGTACTATTTCCAGACACACAAAGGATTAAGGCAAGGAGATCCCATGTCACCGATTCTATTCAACATAGTGGTTGATATGCTATCTATCTTAATAGGACGGGCTAAGGATGCGGGGCACGTAAGTGGCTTGGTTCTGCACTTAGTTGATGGCGGTATTTCCATACTACAATATGCTGATCACTACAGGAATCAGCTAATTTGCCGTCTGTGGCTGTCTTTGCCGTCATTTTTTCGTCGGGCATGACGGCAAAGACCAATTTTGCCGTCAACTGCAGATGGCAAAGAAATACTAAAGGCAAAATGGACTTTGTCGTCTGCCAAACAAAATACACACGGCAAACAGCTAATTTTGCCATCTGCTAAAAATATACTGACAGCAAAATAGGCTTTGCCGTCTGCAGAAAAAAGACAGACAACAAAATAGGCTTTGCTGTCTGCAGAAAAAAGGCAGACTGCAAAATAGGCTATTTGCCGTCTGTATTTTATTTGGTAGACGGCAAAGAGAAAACACATCACGCGGAACAATCACGCGGATCGCTGACGTGGCAAAATCTAAAACGCACATCCCACCCACCGCAACCGTCAAACACACACATGCCCCCCACCCACCCACGAACACACCCCCACCCACGCACGCGCCCCCATGACCCGCCCCCACCCCCACACGCCTGTCTCCTCTCCATCTCTCCCCCGAACTC
>NC_041383.1:6211748-6239117 GCF_002162155.2 Triticum dicoccoides | reverse complement strand
GGGCAGCACCCTTCTCTCTCCTCCCCGAGCAGCCGACCGCCGCCGGCCAGTGCCCGGCCGCCCGTCTGGCGACCCCGAGCTGCCACGCGCCGCTGGCCAGCGCCCGTCGCCCTTGAGCAGCCGCGCGCCGCCTGCCCGCCCGTCCGTCCGGCGAGCCCGATCTGCCACGCGCCGCTGACCAGCCATCGCCTGCCCGGCGCCCTCGAGCAGCCGCGCGTCGCTGGCCTGCGCACGCCCACTCGCCCGTCCGGCGCCCTCGAGCCGCCGCGCGCTCGTCCAGCGCCCCCAAGCGGCCGGACTCCGCGACCCTCGCCGTCCGTCCGGTGCCGCAACCACCCGTTCCAGAGCTGCCGGACTCCGCACCCCTTGTCCGTCCGGCCGGCGCCATGGCCCTCGCCCGCGTGCAGCTCTGCCATCGTCGCCGCGCGAAGATCCGCGAACCTACCATCGTCGTCGCGTGAAGATCCGCGAACTCGTTCGGCCGGCGCCGTGGCCCTCGCGCGCATGCAGCTCTGCGACCGTCGATCCTAACTAGCGCGATGCGCCCCTCTTGGCGCGGGCAGCGAGCAGCTCTGCTCCGGCGAGCTCGGCCTTGGTCCGATTTGGATCGACATCTTCTAGGCGAGATGCTCTGGTCCGACGTCAGGATGCAATTAGTTTTTTGTTAGCTGATGCGTGCACAGTGTACCGTTGACAGATGTTGCAGTTCTGTTGTGTGTGAAGCTTTTTTTTAATATAAAAAATTTCTTTGCCGTCTGTACATTAGTCCGGTTGATGGCAAAGATCACATTTTGGCTGACAGCAAAGACACGGTTTTTTGCCGTCTGTTAGTCTTTTGGATGATGGCAAAGTCGGAGTTTGGCTGACGGCAAAAACTTTGCCGTCTGCCCGATAAAAGGCTGACGGCAAAGTACTCTTTGCCGATTTTGCCTTTGCCGTCACACTTTGCCGTCAGCCAGGTGACGGCAAAGTCTTTGCCGTCTGTATTTCAGCCTTTGCCGTCTGTACTTGCCTGACGGCAAACTATCTGATTCCTGTAGTGGATGATACTATCATCTTTATGGAGCATGACTTGGTGAAAGCGAGAAACATGAAGCTTGTGTTATGCTTATTTGAACAATTGTCCGGGCTCAAAATTAACTTCCATAAGAGCGAATTGTTCTGCTTTGGAAGAGCTAATGATGACCAGGAGGCGTATAAGCAATTGTTCGGGTGTGAGTTGGGTTCGTTACCGTTCACGTACTTAGGTATACCCATTCATCATCGTAAGCTGACTAACAAGGAGTGGAAGTGCATTGAGGATCGTTTTGAAAAGAAACTGAGCTGTTGGAAAGGGAAGCTCATGTCATATGGAGGGCGATTAATTCTGATTAATTCGGTCCTCACTAGTATGCCTATGTTTCTTCTATACTTTTTTGAGGTCCCGGTGGGGGTTAGGAAGAGGTTAGACTTTTATCGATCTGGATTCTTTTGGCAGAATGATGAGCTTAAACGAAAGTATAGGCTTGCAAAATGGGACATCATCTATAGGCCGAAGGACCAAGGGGGTCTAGGCATTGAAAATCTAGATGTCAAGAATAGATGTCTCCTCAGCAAGTGGCTATTTAAACTTTCGTCCGAGTCTGAGGCTACGTGGGCTCAGATTTTGCGCAATAAGTATCTTCAGTCCAAAACATTGGCACATGTGACTTTGGGACCATCTGACTCACCGTTTTGGAAAGGGTTGATGAGAGTCAAGACACTATTCTTCAACAGGGCAAGGCTCTTAGTCGGCAATGGAGCTAATACAAGGTTCTGGGAGGATACTTTGCTTGGGGAGACACCCCTCGCACTTCAATATCCTACTCTGTACAACGTTGTTCAACGACGAGAAGCTTATGTTGCAAACGTTTTACAGTCCACGCCCCTCAATATTAGTTTTCGGAGGACGCTAGTTGGTGATCGTTGGGAGGCTTGGCTTCATCTCGTGAGAAGGTTGATGGAGGTCCAGTTGTGTCAACAGCCAGATAGGTTGTATTGGAAACTAACTAAGGACGGCGTGTTTTCGGTCAAATCCATGTACCTGGATGTCATAAACTCTAGTGTCATTCCCTCCTCGAAGCATGTCTGGAAAGTAAAGGTGCCTTTGCGAATCAAAGTGTTTATGTGGTTTTTACATAAACAAGTCATTTTGACAAAGGATAATCTGGCAAAACGCAATTGGATGGGTTCTGCTAGGTGTAGTTTTTGTGATCATAACGAAACTATCAGACACCTCTTTCTAGATTGTCCGCTGGCTAAGATTCTTTGGCGTTCGGTTCATATTGCTTTTAATATTACTCCACCAACCTCCATAAACATGTTATTTGGAACGTGGCTTGATGGGGTTGATTCAGATATAGCGAGGCACATTCATGTTGGAGTTTGTGCCTTATTATGGGCAGTATGGAAATGCAGAAATGATTTGGTTTTTAACAGAACATCGAACATTCACTTTTTGCAGGTTATCTTCAGGGCCACAACATTGATCCGTATGTGGTCGCTACTCACTCCGACGGAGGCCAGGGGGCGTTTGGCTACTGCGTCTACCCGATGGGAGATGGTAGCTCGGGTTATTTTCAACCGGTTTGGATGGCGGTCATGTAATAGGATAGACATATAGTGCTCCTATTTTATTTGCCAGCCGGTTGTGGCTTTCGATCTGGCTCTTATGAGCGTTTTGTTTTAGTTCTTACTTTGAGACTTGGAGACTTTGTTACTGGATTTTTTAATAATATGAGCCGTATGCATCTTTCTGATGCACAGGCTGGGGTAAACCCTCTTTTCTAAAAAAAAATTGTTTCTAAATAATCAATTTCAAATATACAAGTCTCAGATTGATTTTTTGAGACTACGGACCGGAAAAAAATCATAGGGGTATTTAAAATAAAAGCTCTATGTGGTGTAGAAAATTGGCTTGTTTGTGGCTAATATTTTGAATTGTTTAATAGGCTCTTGGCCAATTAAGTATTTGGGAGTGCCTGTTTGTGGCAGCAGACTGCATGTTGTTGTTTGGGTACCTGCTGAAAACAATACTCCCTCCATTTCATAATGTAGTGTTTATATATTTTTTCTAAGTCAAACATTACAAACTTTGATCATGTTTATAGAGAAAAATATGTACATTTAAAATATCAAAGGCATATCGTTGGATACATCATCAGTTATATTTCCCTGTTGTATATGTTTGGAATTGTAGATATAAATATTTTTCTCTGTAAATTCAGTCAGAGTTTGCTTGGTTTGACGTTTCAAGAAATCTATACACACTATATTGTGGAATGGAGGGAGTGTGTACAACAGATTGAATGGATAGGAAGTTGGTGCCCTGTCCATTGGGGACCGTGACAGGAATATAATCTTGTATGACTACTGGACTAATATGCAATATACCACTTCTCCATGTACAGATTTTTGAAAACAAATACTGCAAGCATGGAAAAAGCCATCAGGAGAAAAAAAATTGGTAACAAAACTAAGAAAAGGAAGTATCACATTGTTAGATGGCCAGTTGTGCTTAGACGTAAGAAGAAAGGACGGTCGGGTTCGGGTATTCATAACCTGGAGAAATTCAATATGAGTTTGCGATGTAAGTGATGGTGGAATTTGGAAAGTAAGGAAGGGCTGTGACAACAAATAGTGCATGTGAAGAAAAAATAAGACTGATTAATGGATTTACTAGATTCATGGTGCCCCAAGTGATTCACCATGCTGGTATGATCAAATTAAAATCATGGCCTGTTTAAGAACCTTCTGTGTGTGTTTTCTTCTTCTTTTCTATATGTGTTTCTCTATCGGGTTTCTTTCGGGGGGTTTTCATATTTTGAATTTGTCCTTTCTTTCTTTTTTCAAATATTTGTCGGTTTTTTCAATATATGTAGTACAATTTCCGTACACACACATAACTTTTTTGGTACATATCAAACTTTTTTTAATAGATGATGAAATTTTTTAATACATGTTAAACATTTTAAATACAGGATGATCATTTTTTTTGAATGGTACAAACATTTCTTTACACGAAATCTTTCATATTATGTTAAAAATATTAGCTGGTCACGAACATATTGTTGAAATGTTTGAAAATAATTGAGTCACACACAAGATTTTTTAGATTATTCGAATATTTTAAGTTATGTAATTATTTTTATTTTTTATAAAAGTGTGAACATTTTTTGAATGACACTCACAATTTTTGGGTGATACAAAACAATTTCATAAAAAATAACGTGATTTTTTTACATGTGTAAACATTTACGAAAATTGTCACAAGCATTTTTTTTCAAAAAGCATGAACAATTTTTAAATGTGACAAATATTTTTCTTATGTTGAGGTTTTCTTTAAAAAAATTGGAACAAAGTTTTAGACTGTGTTAACAGTTTTAGTTTTGTGGTGAACATTTAACAAAAAAAACTTAAGTGAGTTAAGTTGTTTTTCCAGGAATACTTTCAATCTATTCACCTTCAATCGTGGCAGTACAACGAACACCAGAAATGATAAAATTACATCCAGATCCGTAGACCACCTAGCGACGACTACAAAGACTGAAGTGAGCTGAAGGCGCGCCGCCATCATCGCCCCTCTGTAACGCCCCAGATCCGATGCGCCAGGTGTCCGTCAGTTATTCGCCGTCGTTGCCATGTCATTTGCTTGCATGTTGCATTTTGCCATGTCATCATGTGCATTTCATTTTGCATACGTGTTCATCTCATGCATCCGAGCTTTTTCCCCGTTGTCCGTTTTGCAATCCGGCACTCCTATGTCCTCCGGCGTTCCCCTTTTATCTCCTGTTGTGAGCGGGTGTTAAACGTTCTCGGAATGGCTCGAGGTTTGCCAAGCGGCCTTGGTATAGCACCGGTAGGCCGCCTGTCAAGTTTCGTGCCATTTGGAGGTCGTTTGATACTCCAACGGTTAACCGGGTAACCGCAAAGGCCTCTTTTGTCTTGCAGCCCAACACCCTTCCAAAGTGACCCAAAACCCATCCAAACCCCCTTCATGCTCTCGGTCGTTCGATCACGATCGCGTGGCCAAAACCGCTCCTCATTTGGAATCTCCTAGCTCCCTCTACCTATATAAACACCCCTCCCCCGAAATTCACGGATCAATTTCACCCTAACCCTAGCCTTTCCTCTTCCTCCCGCAGCCGGACGCGTCCACCCCCGGCCGAACACGTCCGCGCCGCCGCGCCCAGCCAGTCAGGACCCGCCACGTGGCGCCCCGCGCCGCCAGCTACCGCCGGCCCGCCCGAGCCCGCGGGAGGCCCTCCCGGCCCGCATCTGTGCCGCCCGCGCCCCGCGCCCATCGCCGCCGTCCTTCGCCGCGCCCGCCGCCTCCCGTCGACGGCCGCCGCCCGTCGCTGCCGCGGCACGCCGCCGCCGACCTCCTGCGCCCGTCCCGTGCGCCGCCCGGCTCCCTGCCGCGGCCGCCGACCGCCTCCGCTTGCTCCGCCGTCCTGCCGGCCTCCTCCGCGCCGCTCCCTCGCCTTCCCTCGCTGCCGCCTCCGTCCTCCTTGCCGCCGGCGTCCCGCCCTGCCACCGGTGCCGCCCTCGCCTTCCAGCGCCACCGCGCGTCCCCGGCGACCGGCGCCGCCCCGCGCCCCGGATTCGCCCGGATCTGCCCGTCTCCGGCCTTCTCCTTCCTCTCCGGCTTCGACTCCGGCGAAGCTCCAGCCATCTTCGAAACCGTGTCAGATCCAGATCCACGAGGCTGACCCCGATTTTGCCCGTCCCGGAATTATTTACTTTATCATGCCCTATTCATCGCATCGTAACTCCGTGCATTCTGCTCCGTGTCATGCGTGTAATATGTCAAATTGTTCGTCTCGACGAGTACTTCATTTCATTCCATTGCATCATGTTCATTTGAGCTCATCTTGATGCCTGAATCATCATTGCAAGAGTGCATGTTGCTGTTAATCTGCTGAAACTGTTATAACTTGCTCATTTGTCATTTTTGCTATGTTTGATGTGTGCATCCTATAAGGTTGATGTCTACATGTGTTTTGATCTATGCCATGCCATCTTTACAGGGGTGTATGCCATGTATTTTTGTGATCAATGTGGTGACTAGCACAAGCATGTAAACTAGGCCTTGTGATGTTGCTGATTTCAGTCCCTGTTTTGCTGTTATTTTTATGCCATGTAAATTTGATGCTACAGAGAGATCCATGCTTATTTTGAGATACTTCAGTAAGGATGTTTTGTACATATGGTTATGAGCTATCCATCCATGCCCCTGGTTGCATTTATAGCTTTCTGTAGATTGTTCATATCTTGCTCCAAACTTGCCAAATGATGTTGCTGTCAGCCTGTTAACATGAAGTTCAGTTTTGCCATGTGATTTCCTAGTGATCCATGCACCATATGACCTTGCTATTGCCATGCTTAGCTTCATAAACATGTCTTCTTACTATTGGTTGCCTTGCCATGCCATGTATTGCTCTATGGTGAGTGGTTCAAGCTCACCAACATGCCTACTTATCATTGTTTCTGCCATGTATGTATCTGTCATATAACTTGCTATGTTTACATGGGTGTCATCATTTCTTTTGATCCTTTTTGGCTCATGGTCAGTAAAAGACTTTTGTTCTATGCAATTAGTAGATTCATGCCATGACTTTATTTGCCATGATAAGTTCCTGTAACATGTTGTTTGATAGCTCTAAACATTGCAACCTGATGTTATTTCCTGATAAGTCTGAAACTGTTATTATTTGCTATCTTGCCATGTGTGTTTGAGCATGTTCTATTGATTTCTGGAGATAGCTCAGTGTTCATGTTTTGTTAAGCTTTACTTGTACTTCATGCCCATGCCTTTTGTTATTATGTTGAGATGTTGTAGCATGTTGTTGCGATGCTTGCTAGATGCCTAGTTGCTGTTATGGACAGATTGTTGTCATATCTTGTATAGTGTATGTGTTGAACCGTTGCTCCGTTTTGAGTGTGCTCTATATGAAACTTGCTTGATTTTGCATGTAGTTTCATATTATCATGTTGCATCCTTGTTTGAGGTGTTTGCTTGATGTTTGTATGCATTTTGCATCAATACCATGTTTAACTTGTTTTGCTCATATCTTCTAGGCCGTAACTCCAAATCTAATGAACTTTATATGTAACTTGACTAGAATCTCGTGTAGATCATCATGATGCATTTTAACTTGCTGTTTAACAACTTGAACATAATATTTATTCAGATCTGGACCAATTTCGAAATTTGCATATGAGGACTTACCGGAATTGTTATATGTTGTTTCCGGCCTCATTTAAACTTGCTTTGATGTGTTGTTCTTGTTTGCATCATCTCTTGCCATGAGTAGCTTCATGTAGCTTTGTCATGCATCATGCTTGTTGTGCATCATGTCTTGCCTATGTGTGGTGTGTTTACTATGTTGTGTGCTTCTTTTCGATAGTTCCTGTTTCGTTGCGATTGTGAGGATTCGTTCGTCTACGCTTGGTTCGTCTTCGTGGCTTCATCTTCTTCATGGATTCATTCTTCTTCCTTGCGGGATTTCAGGCAAGATGACCGCTATCCTGGATCTCATTACTATCATTGCTATGCTAGTTGCTTCGTTTTATCGCTATGCTGCGTTACCTATTTTTTTTGCTCATCAAGCCTCCCAAATTGCCATGAACCTCTAACCTTTGACACCCTTCCTAGCAAACCGTTGCTTGGCTATGTTACCGCTTTGCTCAGCCCCTCTTATAGCGTTGTTAGTTGCAAGTGAAGTTGAAGATTGCTCCCTGGTGGACAGGATTTTGTTGGGATATCACAATATCTCTTATTTAATTAATGCATCTATATACTTGGTAAAGGGTGGAAGACTCGGCCTTATGCCTGGTGTTTTGTTCCACTCTTGCCGCCCTAGTTTCTGTCATACCGGTGTTATGTTTCCGGATTTTGCGTTCCTTACGCGGTCGGGTGATTTATGGGACCCCCTTGACAGTTCGCTTTGAATAAAACTCCTCCAGCAAGGCCCAACCTTGGTTTTACCATTTGCCTCACCACCACCTATACCCTTCCCTTGGGTCGGCCAACCCGAGGGTCATTTTTATTTTAGCCCCCCCGGGCCAGTGCTTGTCTAAGTGTTGGTCCGAACCGAGCAACCTGCGGGGCCACCTCGGGGCAACTTGAGGGTTGGTTTTACTCGTAGCTTGACTTATCCGGTGTTGCCCTGAGAACGAGATATGTCCAGCTCCTATCGGGATTGTCGGCGCATCGGGCGGCTTTGCTGGTCTTGTTTTACCATTGTCGAAATGTCTTGTAAACCGGGATTCTGAGACTGATCGGGCCTTCCTGGGAGAAGGAATATCCTTCGTTGATCGCGAGAGCTTATCATGGGCTAAGTTGGGACACCCCTGCAGGGTATAAACTTTCGAGAGCCGTGCCCGCGGTTATGTGGCAGATGGGAATCTGTTAATGTTCGGTTGTAGATAACTTGACACCAGATTCGGATTAAAACGCATCAACCGCGTGTGTAGCCGTGATGGTCTCTTCTCAATGGAGTCCGGCAAGTGAACATAGTTTCTGGGTTATGTTTGACGTAAGTAGGAGTTCAGGATCACCTCTTGATCATTGCTAGCTTCACGACCATTCCGTTTGCTCTCTTCTCGCTCTTATTTGCGTATGTTAGCCACCATATATACTTAGTCGCTGTTGCAGCCTCACCACTTTACCCCTTCCTTTCCCTTTAAGCTTTGCTAGTCTTGATACCCATGGTAATGGGATTGCTGAGTCCTCGTGGCTCACAGATTACTACAACAATAGTTGCAGGTGCAGGTTATGCAATGATCATGACGCGAGAGCGATGTTTGCTTGTTTTGGAGTTCTTCTTCTGCGTCTTCTTCGATCAGGGGATAGGTTCCAGGTCGGCAGCCTGGGATAGCAGGGTGGATGTCGTTTGAGTTTCTGTTTGTGTTTCATCCGTAGTCGGATGTTGCTCTTATGTATGATGATGTTGTATTTTTGTGGCATTGTATGCCTCTTGTATGTATCCCCATCTATTATGTAATGTTGATGTAATGATATCCACCTTGCAAAAGCGTTTCAATATGCGGGTCTATCCTTGGTGGGACCTTCGAGTTCCTTTTGGACAGGGTCGCATATTGGGCGTGACACCCTCCCTCGTCGGAGCCGGGAAAAACTTGTTGTATTAGACAGTCGGGAAGTCGTCATGCGAAGGTCACATAGAACCAATGCACCAGAACGTCAACCACCACCATTGAAGAATAGCATAGATCAGAAGGATCCAATCTGAAGATGCACGAACACGAACGTAGACGAACTACGACCATATCCAGCAAATCCACCAAGGACAGATCCGTCGGAGACACACCGGCACACGCTCACAAATGATGCTAGACGTACAACCGAGATAGGGGCTGGTCGGGGAGAAGGGAGCCGCAACCGTCTCGTCTTCCTGAGCGGAACACAAACCCTAACAAAAGTCGAAGAAACATCAAAAAACGAAGCCCTTTCGCCAGCAAGGGCTGGGATCCACCATGCTGCCATGGCCCTAAGACCACCGAAGATGAGGCGTCGGCGGTGGGAGGCAGAGGAATCCTTGATTCGCTTAGTGAGTTAAGTTTTATGTATATGATTTTAGTATATAAATAACAGTAAAAAAGAAAATAAAACAGAAAATAAAAGTAAACGAACGAGAGAACTCTATTGGGCTGGCCCAATAGTAGCAACGCGAGGTGCACATGAGGCAAGACCTTCTTTACACAAGGACCTCCAGCCCAGCACTCTTGCGTCACATGAGCTATGCCTCGCATCAAGCGAGACGAAAGAAGCTCTACGTTGAGGGGCTACAATATCGGCCGGCCCGTTATGCACCCAACCAATTGAGAACTCAGGGATCTAGGATGTGATACATCCATTTTGCATCATGTTTACCTACTATTATTTACTATGTTTTTATGCATAATAATGCTTTTTGGAATAATTCTAATGCTTTTTCTCTCATAATATGCAAGGTTTATACAAATAGGGAGAATACCGGGAGCTGGAATTCTGGAGCTAAAAAAGCTACGTCAGAGTTACCTATTCTGCACATCTCCAAATGAGCTGAAAATTTACGAAGAATTGTTTTGGAATATATGAAAAATATTGGAGCAAATAACTACCAGAGGGGGCCCACCAGGTGGGCACAGCGCACCTGGGCGCGCCAGGGAGCCCAGGCGCGCCCTGGCGGATTGTGCCCTCCTCGGCCCACCTCCGGTGGCCCTCTTCTGGTATATATGTCATTTTGACCTAGAATAAATAAGGAAAGGACTTTCGGGACGGAGCGCCGCCATCTCGAGGCGGAACTTGAGCAGGAGCACTTTTGCCCTTCGGCCGAGTGATTTTGCTGGGGAACTTCCCTCCCGGAGGGGGAAATCATCGTCATCGTCATCACCAACAACCATCTCATCTTTGGGAGGGCAATCTCCATCAATATTTTCAACAACACCATCTCCTCTCAAACCCTAGTTCATCTCTTGTGTTCAATCTTTGTACCGGAACCTCAGATTGGTACCTGTGGGTGACTAGTAGATTACTATATGGTTTATTTGGTGGAAGATTATATGTTCAGATCCATTATGCTATTTAATACCCCTCTGATCTTGAGCATGATTATCATTTGTGAGTAGTTACTTTTGTTCTTGATGTCACGGGAGAAATCTTGTTGCAAGTAATCATGTGAACTTGATATGTGTTCGATATTTTGATTATGTGTATGTTGTGATTCCCTTAGTGGTGTCATGTGAACGTCGACTACATGACACTTCACCATATATGGGCCTAAGAGAATGCAATGTGGACTAGTTATTAGATCCTGGGTTGCTAGAGTGACAAAAGTTTAAACCCTAGTTTATGCACTATTCCGTAAGGCACCGATTTGGATCCAAAAGTTTAATGCTATGGTTATATTTTATCTTAATACTTTTTTCGTAGTTGTGGATGCTTGAGAGAAGGTTCTTTTGTACAACTCTCGTTTCAGATTCTTTGCAGGAAAACTTCTCTCCAAATGGGAAGGACCATATATTATCAAAGAAGTCTACCGCTCTGGAGCTATCAAAATAAATAATGCTAAAGGTACTAACGCGAAGGTTGTCAATGGGCAAAGAATCAAACGCTATATCTCAGGTACGCCTATTAATGTTGAAAGCAATATTATCCAAACTATGACACCGGGGGAACACATAAAAGAAACCTCCCGGAATACCAAAATCATGAATAAAAGGAGGTACGTGATATGGTAAGTAAACGGACTCCGAAAAATCCGCAAAAATATTTTTTGTCGGTTTTGAAAAATTACAGAAATTAGGAAAATAATAAACCACCCGGAAGGCAACCGAGGAGGGCACAAGACACTAGGGCGCGCCTGGCTTGCTTGGCGCGCCCAGGTGGGTTGTGCCCACCTCGGGTACCTTTCGGACTCCGTTTTTCTCCCGTTTGCTTGTTTCCCAAGATAAAAAAAATCTTTATATACCCCCAGAACCTATTGACCACGTATCGTAGAGAAATCTCATGTTCTTCTTTCTCGCTGTTTCCTGACAGATCTGAAAATATGTCATCTCAAGACTCGGAAGGTGAGAGCTATGTTGCTGATTATATTACCAATCCCAAGGTTTACAGAGATGTGGAACATTATGGTTGGACGTCGGGGGAGGAAGAAGATTATGATCCCAAAGGGAAGCAAGAGAGAAGCTCACATGAAGATAAAGTTCCATTGCTCCAACCGGGGGACATGCACATGGAATTCAAGAAGTCAAGTCTTCCCAATAAAGCAAAGAAACCTAAGATCCATTTTATCCCTTTTCGTCTTCTGCGGGAAAACAAGCAAGAATTATGCAAAACGATATTGACGTTGGAGCAGGAGATTGATGACTTGAGGGAGGAAAATTCCATCCTTAAGCATAAGCTGAGGAGGAAGTGTGAAGCTACTACCTCACCACCACCACCATCACCTTCTTCACCACCAAAGGAGACTTCAGTATTGAGTATGGGCACACCCCTTGGCTTGTGCCAAGCTTGGGGGAGGTGCCCCGGTATTGTATCACACCACCTCTTTTGCCTTTATTTATCTTAGTTTGATCTTTAGTTATCTTTTGAATTAGTTGAATAAAAGTCTAGTTCGATCCTTTTTGCATGTTTTTGCTTAGTGATCTATCTATCTTTGTAATCGTGTGCGAGATATATATAATAAAGTTTAGTTCGAGTTTTGCTTTCTTTACTTTTATGTTTCAACTAAAATAAAAAGGAAATACTTAAAGAAAAAAGATAGAAAAAAGGAGATCATTGCTAATCTTATGGTAAGTAATGACATCACATAAGGAAGAGTATAAGTAGTAAAATTGATTGGAGATTGACAAACATAGCATTGGTTAATGAGATGCAATTCATGAAAGAATTAATAAGGGAAGAGAAGTTTCACATGCAAATGCACTATGTTGGACATTTAACCAATCTAGAAGACACCACTCTCTAAAAGGTAATAGACGGTGTGTTGATGATGAACTCCTTGCTCTTGTGCTTCCCAACACTCAACTCTCCCTCTCTCTCTCTCTCATAGATTTGGCTATGGTGGAAGAAGGATTTGAGTGGAAAGTAACTTGGGGAAGGCTAGAGATCAAGGTTCAAATGGTAGGAATGGAATCTCTTGATCTCAACACATGAGTAGGTGGTTCTTTCTCGGAAAATGAATGGTGGAAGTGTAGGCACGTTCTGATGGCTCTCCTCTATCAGGAGGAAGGGGTGGAGGGGTGTATATAGCCTCCACACAAAATCCAACCGTTACACACTTTTGACTGAACTCGATGGCGCCGATAAGAAATCTCGGTGGCACCGACATGTGTAAAAATATGAACATTAGGAATCTCGGTGGGACCGACTGGGTACAATTCAGATGGACCGATGTGCAATGGCTAGGGCAAACTTCGTCTCGGTGGCATCCATTGCATCAACTCGGTTGGACCGAAGTGAAGCAATAAGGCAATAGAGAGTTGGCAAGCCATCCCAGTGGTACCGATTGCATCATCTCGGTGGGACCGAAATAATTTCAACAAGCAATAGGGAGTTGGCAAGGCCATCTCGGTGGGACTAAGATCCATATCAGTGGATCCGATTTGTTAGGGTTTGGTAGTGGCTAAGTCCAGATGAACTCGGTGGGTCCGGATAGGAAGGTTTCGGTGGGACCGAGTTGGACTTAGGATTTTTGGACATATTTGGATAGAGAAAGTGGTTGAGGGTTTTCGAGCAATATCACTAAGCACTTGAGCAACTAGATCATTAAGCAACACCTTATCCCCTTTTAGTACAGAAAGGGTAATGGACAATGCTTACTATACCATGAGATTACTTTATCCCACTCGGTACATCTTCTACGCTTTGTGTGTTGATCAACTTGAATCCACACTTTGTACTTAGTCTTGATCAACCTTGTATCTTATCTACTCTCTTGGATAAAGATGATGTCTTAAAAGTAAACATGAATGATCACATAATCTTTTTCTTGAAGACATGCTTGCAATAGGCTCAATTCTCACATGACCAATCTTTGGATAACTCCTTGAATAGCACATTGGTCAACACATAATCTTCTTCTTTCAACCTTAAAACCAACATATGGTCGTCAAGCATTGCCTATGGACAAACCATAAAGTATAACCCAAAGCAACCATTAGTCCATAGGGATTGCCTTCAATTACCAAAACCAAACATGGGGGCACCATGCTCTTTCTACCGGCCAAAGAATGGGTCAAAGGGCTCGCTCACGACGCGCGGTTACTTCCCTGGTCGATCGGTTCAATGTTGATTGGTCGTGGTTGATTGGTCCACTATTGACTTTGAAAAACTTGGAAAAATTTCATCGATTTTGAAAAAAAGTTCAACGATTTAAAAAAAACAATTCATTGAATTTGCTAATAAGTTGACCAATTTTGTAAAAATAATTCAAAAATATGATAAATTTCATTAATTTTGAAAAAAGTTAATCAACTTTGGAAAAAGTTCACAAAAATTAAAAAAAGGTTCACCAATTTCCTAAAAGGTTCACATTTGAAAATGTTTTCCAAATTCAAAAAAAGTTCATAAATTTGTGAAAATGACATGAATTTGATAAAAATGGAAAATAAAAAAGTAAATGTAAAATAAAAAGGAAAAGGAAAAAACAAAACAAAATTTAAAAATGGAAAATAAAAAAGTAAATGTAAAATAAAAAGGAAAAGGAAAAAACAAAATAAAATTAAAAAAATGGAAAACAAAAAATGGAAAGAGGACGAGAAACTGGCAAAAACCATGCTGGGGAGAAAACAGAAGATAAAGCCGCCCAACAAAAAGTAAGAACCTGGAGGTACTAGAGGTTTATCCTGATGTGCCGGCCCACTTAGAAACTAGGGGGGGTGTAGACATAGAATATCTGCAAAATACATACGGCTCTGAATGTGGCAGACCCGTTGACTAAACTTCTCTCAGAAGCAAAACATGATCACACCTTAGTACTCTATGGGTGTTAATCACATAGCGATGTGAACTAGATTATTGACTCTAGTAAAACCCTTTGGGTATTGGTCACATGACGATGTGAACTATGGATGTTAATCACATAGTGATGTGAACTATTGGTGTTAAATCACATGACGATGTGAACTAGATTATTGACTCTAGAGCAAGTGGGAGACTGAAGGAAATATGCCCTAGAGGCAATAATAAAGTTATTATTTATTTCATTATATCATGATAAATGTTTATTATTCATGCTAGAATTGTATTAACCGGAGACATAATACATGTGTGAATACATAGACAAACATAGTGTCACTAGTTTGCCTCTACTTGACTAGCTCGTTGATCAAAGATGGTTAAGTTTCCTAACCATAGACATGAGTTGTCATTTGATTAACGGGATGACATCATTAGGAGAATGATGTGATTGACTTGACCCATTCTGTTAGCTTAGCACTTGATCATTTAGTATGTTGCTATTGCTTTCTTCATGACTTATACATGTTCCTATGACTATGAGATTATGCAAATCCCGAATACCGGAGGAACACTTTGTGTGCTACCAAACGTCACAACGTAACTGGGTGATCATAAAGGTGCTCTACAGGTGTCTCCGATGGTACTTGTTGGGTTGGCATAGATCAAGATTAGGATTTGTCACTCCAATTGTCGAAGAGGTATCTCTGGGCCCTCTCAGTAATACACATCACTATAAGCCTTGCAAGCAATGCAACTAATGAGTTACTTGTGGGATGATGTATTACGGAACGAGTAAAGAGACTTCCCGGTAACGAGATTGAGCTAGGTATTGAGATACCGACGATCGAATCTCGGGCAAGTAACATACCGATGACAAAGGGAACAACGTATGTTGTTATGCGGTTTGGCCGATAAAGATTTTCATAGAATATGTAGGAGCCAATATGAGCATCCAGGTTCCGCTATTGGTGATTGACCGGAGACGTGTCTCGGTCATGTCTACATAGTTCTCGAACCCGTAGGGTCCGCACGCTTAAAGTTCTGTGACGATCGGTATTATGAGTTTATCTGATTTGATGTACCAAAGGTGGTTCGGAGTCCCGGATGAGATCGGGGACATGACGAGGAGTCTCGAAATGGTCGAGATGTAAAGATCGATATATTGGACGACTACATTCGGACATCGGAAAGGTTCCGAGTGATTCGGGTATTTTTCGGGGTACCGGGGAGTGACGGGAATACGAGGAAGAAGTAATGGGCCTCATGGGCCAAGTGGTGGAAGAGAGGAGGCAGGGCGCGCACCCCCCCTAGCCCAAACCGAATTGGACTAGGGGGTCGTCCTCCCTTTCCTCCTTTTCCTCCCTCTCCTTCCTTCTCCCTCTCCTCCTTTCTTTCCTCCTCCTAGTAGGAGTAGGAAAGGGGAGTCCTACTCCTACTATGAGGAGGACTCCTCCTCCTGGCACGCCCTACAGGGGCCGGCCGACCTCCCCCCTTGCTCCTTTATATACGGGGCAGGGGGGCACCCTAGTACACAACAAGTTGATCATTGATCTTTCTTAGCCGTGTGCGGTGCCCCCTCCACCATAATGCATCTCGGCCATATCGTAGCGGTGCTTAGGAGAAGCCCTGCGTCGGTAGCATCATCATCACCGTCATCACGCTGTCATGCTGACGGAACTCTCCCTTGAAGCTCTGCTGGATTGGAGTTCGTGGGACGTCATCGAGCTGAACGTGTGCTGAAGTCGGAGGTGCTGTGCGTTCGGTACTTGGATCGGTCGGATCGTGAAGACGTACGACTACATCAACCGCGTTGTTCTAACGCTTCCGCTTTCGGTCTACGAGGGTACGTGGACAACACTCTCCCCTCTCGTTGCTATGCATCACCATGATCTTGCGTGTGCGTAGGAATTTTTTTGAAATTACTACATTCCCCAACAACATCTTTCCCATGGCAGATATCCGGCGTGTCTTTCTTTCTCGATCCTTCAACTTTGCCCCTTCTTTCTTTTGATGTTGTCCATCCCTTCCCGTGTAGCAAATTGCCATCCCTTCCCCTGTAGCAAATTGAAGCATCCTATTTCCTGACGGTTAGTTGATGCTTCTTGAAGGATAGGGTGCTCGCTTGCATCTCTCTATTGGAATGAAGACCCACGTGTGACATTTCCTCTTCCGATTAGTGAAGATGCAACGTGGAAGAAGTGACCTTGCGGACTTATGACGCATGTGGAAAGTTAGGGCACGTGTTGAGCTTATTCTGTATTCTAATATGTGTGGTATGCTCTTTTTATCTTTGTATCATGAGGTGATCTAGTCCCTCTATGCACTTTGTATATTCTAAAGATGTACTTCCAACATTTATGGATGTACTTTCAACATTGTTAACGAGAAGGGGTTGTAATTTCCAAAATTTCAGCTTTTATTTAAACTATATAAATCAACCAAGAGTCTCTTACTGAAGTCTGCTTATATCTAAGCCATATAAACCATTGTTGTTTCATTTAACATTTTTCATAAAACCATGAAGCATTAATACCATGTGTCCACCTGATCACTAGATAATTTGGTTCGTCTCCTCGATGATCATCGTCTTCCCTCTTTCCCATGGCATTGTCATCGAGCAACATAAACATAAGACGAATTCCAACTTAAGTATTTTTCCACGCCGTATAAGATCATCCATAAAAAAAATTCACGCAAACGCTACAAACTACACCGTTGAACATCGCTGATCCTCCTAATAATGGATCGAGCGGACCATGATCATGCTAGACAATTCATCACAAGCTGAAACTTTTCTAGCCTCCATTTCAGTGATGCATCTAGAGTAGTTGGAGGGCGTGTGGAGGTGTGTCTCCAGCGGATCTCATGGGATTCAGTCGGTGCTGGTCTTCGGTGGATCTGCTTGGATCCAATATTTGTTCGTCCTCGTTCATGTGTCTAGAGTTTGGATCATTTCGATCTATACTTCTCTTCATCGATGACGGTTGTTGTTTCAGTGCGGTGGTCTTGTAGGGCCTTACCACGACAACTTCCTGACTTTCAGTTCTTGTAGTCATCGCTAGGTGGTCTGTAGACATGGATACGTTCTTTTGTTTCTGTTATTTGTACAGCCATGACATGATGAATAGACAAAAATCTCTTCGAAAAAAGAGCTGAAACTTTTTTGTTTTCGGACGAATTCGTTGACATTCAGAAACCGAACTCGACACGACAGATAACTGTATGCAAAAGATAGAGGGACATACAAAGAGTTGTTGCAGACTTACGACGCATGTGGAAAGTTAGGGCTAGTGCCGAGTTTGCATGTATTCTCATCTGTGTGGTGAGCTCTTTTATCTTTATTATATCTTGAGGGTGGTTTAATCTCTCTATGCAATTTCAAATTTGTTTTCTTAGGGATGTACTTTCAACGTTGATTTCTATAGGGATGCACTTTTATCATTGCTAATGAGAAGGGGTTTTAATTCTCCAAAAAGTCTGCTTATACTAGTTAGTAATAAGCTATATAAACCAACCAAACAGTCCTTTAGACACGTCTACTTGTATGTAAGCATATACTCCCTCCGTCTTAAAAGAAGTGTCGCAAGCATTCCTTGAATGTTTCATCTATTTTTTTTCATGAAAGCACGAAGCACTATTACCATGTGTCCACCAGGTCACGTGAGAGTCTGGTTTACGGTCTCCTCGACGACCATCGGCTTCCCTCTTCCCCATGGCATCGCCGTCGACCAACGTAACCCTAAGCCGACTTTATTTTCCCCACGGCGTATACGAAACGTACAAACGGCTCCATTGAGCATCGCGGACCCCCCCTAACATTGGATCTAACGGACCACGATCCTGCTAGACAGTTCATCGCAAGCTGAAAACTTTTGTGTTTTGAGACGAATTCGGTTGACAGTCACAAAACGGAATTTGACACGGCGGAGAGGCAGACAGGTGGGGCCCACCGAAGCGAGACACGCGCAGCTATAGCAGCGTCAGCAAAGCCACGGCCGGCCTCCCCACCTGTCTTCTATTCGGAACCTTCTTCTCCAATCTCCACCTCCCCGTCTCACAAATTCCAATCTCGCCGCGTCGGAGCGCCGCCGCCGCCCCGATCTCGGTACGTGCCCGTGGACCCGCGCCCTGAATCCGGCCCGTCCCGTCGGATCCGGCCGCCGCGGCGCGGGATCCGATCGAGAAACCCCCCGCCGCCGCCCGGATCGAGCAGAAAAACCTGATCTTGGCCTGCTTGTTGTGAATTCCGCAGGTGCCCGACGCGATGCGCCCGTCCGCGGGGAACGAGAGGCCGCCGGGGCGGCCCGTGTCCGGCTTCGTGCCCGGTTTCGCAGCCGGGGCCCCTCCGCCGGCGGCGGGGGCCTCGCCGTTCGGGGCCGCTGCTCCGCTCGGGCGCCCCGGTGGTCCGGCCGGCCCCTTCGTCCCGCCGACGCAGCAGCAGGGCCCGCCGGTCGCGCAGGCGGCTGCTTCCCCTCGGGGGCCGTTCGGGGCTCCGCCGCCCGCGGCAATGGGTGGGTACAGGGGTCCACCGCCGCCACAGGGTTCCTTCGGCGCCGGGCCGCCGCCTCCAGGGCCGTTCAGCACAGCACCGCCGCCTCAAGGTCCCTTCGGCATGGCACCACCGGCTCAGGGCCCCTTCGGCGCCGCACCTCCTCCTTCCCAGGGACCCATGGGCGCAGCACCTCCACCCCAGGGACCCTTTGGCGCAGCACCTCCAACCCAGGGACCCTTCGGGGCCGCTCGTCCACCCCAGGGACCCTTTGGCGCCGCGCCGCCGTCTCAAGGCCCTTTCGGCACAGCACCTCCACCTTTTCGCCCTCCACCGTCAGCTCTCCCGCAGCCACAGTCTCCCACAGGGAGTGCTATGCCTGCGCCGACTTATGTGAGGCCGCCGCCGGTACAATCGCAGCCCCAGCCTGTGCAAGGGTATTACCCTGGGGGCCCTAACCCACAGTTTCCGCCGGTCCGGCCATCGTTTCAACAGCCAATGCAGAACATGGCACCGCCTCCAATGGGGCCACATTCCTCCTACAGTAACCAGCCAGCATATCCTACTACAGGGCCTCCGATGGGCACGCTCCAGAGCTTAGTGGAGGACTTCCAGTCTCTGTCAGTGAGTTCTGCACCTGGATCGCTTGACCCAGGTGTTGATGTAAATGGGCTACCACGTCCACTGTATGGCGATGAGGAGCCAGCTAAGGTTTTGGAGGCATTCCCACTGAATTGCCACCCGAGGTACTTCCGGCTGACAACCCACACTATTCCGGCGTCCCAGTCATTGGTCTCCAGGTGGCATTTGCCCCTTGGGGCCGTGGTACATCCTCTCGCAGAAGCACCTGATGGGGTAATGAACTCCACTTTACCATTTTCTGTATGTGTCCAAAGCACTGGGTGGTTTTGACATGTTTGTTTCTCGATGCTTAGGAGGAAGTGCCAGTTGTCAACTTTGGGTCGGCTGGTGTAATCCGCTGTCGAAGATGCAGGACATACATAAATCCTTATGCAACATTTGCAGATGCTGGAAGGAAGTGGCGCTGCAATCTTTGCACACTGCTCAATGATGGTAACTTTTAACTTGAAACTTGTACAGATTCAGTGCGTATTGAATGGACCGATTACTGATGTTTCTGCCAGCCATCACATCATCACTTGTTTAGAGTCGAAATTCTTTATGAAGGTTTCTTTATACCAATACTGTTTAATGGTTCATCCTCAAGATGCGGCCTTATTATAATGTTTGCAAAGCAGTGTGAGAACTCTTCTAGCATGGTTTACTGTTGTGGTGGGTTCGGTGTTTTCATAGAGGGATGAAACTATGAGTGAACTGTAACCCGAGTAAGATATCCATTAATTATTGGCGCATCACTGGCCATACCAGAGAGTCAGAGTTGTTTTGTCTTGATTCCTGATTAGCTTTGAAAATGGTAGAGGAAAAATATAGTTTTCTTTAGCAGTTTAGCTATTTTATGATATCCATAGATCTATAAAATATGCTTAGTGCTACCATTATATTGCTGTTTTCCATAAGGTTATCCCTACCATCTTTTAATGCAAGAATTTTGAATAAAAGAATCAGATAATATCTAAGATTAGGAAATTAAGTTTGGTTAAATACATGTTGCTATACAATTATCTTGAGATTCGAGACATCAGTCGTTGACCATCACACCAAATGTCATTCCAGAAGGTGCCTTCTGATTTCATTTATTTATTTAAGTAGGATATATTGTGATTATACCGAGGCCCGGAAAGAGGACCTGTTACACAGGCATGCTGCTGTTGAATCAGCCTTTTTCTGATATCTTAGTTCAAGCTTAACCACGTTTGGCATATCATATTAAATAACTGAAATAACTAGGTACATTAGAATAAAGATTAAGTGGGCCAGCTTCGTTTGTATACAAGAAAAAAGTAGTCAAAGAAATGCTCGGTGCTTTGTGTGCCACAAATACCATTGTATATGCCCCCTCTTGTCCTAACTTAAACTTACACTCGTACATAGAATGAGCTTATACTTGTACCCAAAAGTTAGCTTTCAGGATAAATATTAAGGTCGACTTGTTCTTCAAAGTGAAGCTGAAGTTGTTACAGGAAATCCATATAGGATTATAAGATGAAATACTTTAGAAGCTATGTTACTTATTCGGTGGAATTTATTTTCATAAGCTATATACTTTGGGTCGGCTGGAGTATTTGAATTGTAAACTACATGGCCAATGATCTAGGCTCAACACACTGTAATCGAGAGAGCATACTTCAGTGAGAGACGCAATTTTCCTTATGCCACCCTCATAAAATTTCCAAACAAGAGGAAATGTAGGTAGATCTTCTGCTTAGCAGGGTTAAGCAGAGCTGTTTGAGTTTTTGACTAATTGCATTGCGGTTATGTATATAGAGATAGTGCCTGAGGTAGAAAGAACTATCATCTGTTGTATAATCTTACCTTCTGTTTAGGTTGTCATTTATGAGATCTGTATGTACCAGTGCTAGTGCTGACTCATCTCTTAGCAGTTAGCACCCTTTTCCTTGCTAAAATTTATATGTTCCCTTTTCTGCAGTTCCTGGCGAGTACTTTTGTGCTCTTGATGCTAGTGGCAGAAGATTTGATGCAGATCAAAGACCAGAACTTTCTAAGGGAACAGTGGAGTTTGTTGCTCCTACTGAATATATGGTTCGGCCACCAATGCCGCCTTCGTATTTCTTTCTTATTGATGTCTCAGTATCTGCAGTTCGAAGTGGGCTGCTCGAGGTACGTTCTACATTTCTTTTTTTGAATTTTTGTTCTTTCTGAGGGTTATCATTTTTTGAGTATTTTGATTCCTAAGATTCAAATAATTCTCATGTGTTTTCTTCCAGGTAGTTGCGAAGACCATCAAATCATGCCTTGATGATCTTCTAGGCTTTCCACGAACACAAATTGGATTCTTAACCTTCGACAGCACATTGCACTTCCACAATTTCAAGGTATTTCCTGCAGCTCCTTAGTTATTATTTTCTTCCAAGATTGCATTTTGCTCTGCAACATCATTGCTTTAACATACCAAACTTGATTTCATGAGGTACTCAACTTGTGTTCTTTGATTGTATCAGTCTTCTTTGAGTCAGCCTCAAATGATGGTGGTTGCCGATTTGGACGATGTTTTCCTGCCATTGCCTGATGATCTCTTGGTTAATTTGGTCGATTCTAGACCGGTTGTCGAGTCCTTTCTCGATAACTTGCCCAATATGTTTCAGGACAATGTAAATGTAGAATCTGCTCTTGGTCCTGCACTTAAAGCAGCATTCATGGTTATGGTAAGATCCTTATAATGGTTTATTATTGAAGTACGCGTTGGTTGTTCTTGTGTGCCCTCTGTTACACAATTTAATCTCTGGACAATTATGTAATCCCTGTTGTAGGGTCAAATTGGGGGAAAGTTGCTTGTCTTCCAGAGTACATTGCCATCTCTTGGTATTGGCCGTTTGAGACTTCGTGGAGATGATGTCCGTGCATATGGAACAGACAAGGAGCATATTCTGAGGATACCAGAAGATCCCTTCTATAAACAGATGGCTGCTGAGTTCACGAAAAATCAGATCGCCGTGGACATATTTTCTTTGAGTGACAAGTATTGTGATATAGCTTCCTTAGGTGACAATTCGTTGACAACCTCCGTTGAGAAGTTCCTATAGTATTTCATATTTGCTCTTCCTTACTGTGATATGTATTAATGTGTAGGTTCTCTGGCGAAATATACTGGTGGTCAGGTGTACCATTATCCATCCTTCCAGGCAACTACTCACGGGGAGAAACTTAAACATGAGCTTAGCAGAGACCTTACTCGGGAGACTGCTTGGGAATCTGTAATGCGTATCAGATGTGGAAAAGGTTTTAGATTTTATGCACAGCTGCATGTTTATCATCTTCCTATATATTTCCTTGCCTTGTTAGTTTTTATATTCAACCTAACTCTCATGACATAATGTTTTTCAGGGGTGCGTTTCACAACATATCATGGTCATTTCATGCTAAGGTCCACAGATTTGTTAGCTCTTCCAGCTGTTGACTCTGATAAAGCCTTTGCGATGCAACTGTCTCTAGAGGAGACCCTAATGACCACACAGACTGTTTACTTCCAAGTGGCGTTGCTGTATCCTTTTCTGTCAAGTTGCTTGTGCCCTGCCCTCTATCTCTTGATTTTAGTGAGAAAGTTGATGTTACAAAAGATAACATGACAAAATGTCAATGGAGCACCTCTCTCAAGGCTTCCTTTGCTTGTAGTTTGGTGATAGCTAAATCCATGAATAGGGTTTGTCAGTAGAGTAGAACTGGGAGAGATCCAAGTTGTTTATTTTTTTCTTGTCAAAGCACCTCCCGCATATGATGTTGGATGTTGCCTTCTGCCATTGGGCATTTATTTGTATAATATTATTTACATGTATGATTCTTGTGTCCTTAACCACCATCAGATATACATCATCTTCTGGTGAACGACGTATCAGGGTGCATACGGCAGCTGCACCTGTGGTCACAGATCTTGGTGAAATGTATCGTCAAGCAGATACTGGTGCCATTGTGTCAGTGTTGGCTAGAACCGGTTAGTACTAGATCGATGATCTCCCCTTCATAAATGCCAGTATACATGACTGTGATCACTTTTATATCTTACTAATTATCGCTATCCTGCAGCTGTTGAAAACTCACTGTCTGATAAGCTAGACAGTGTTCGACAACAATTACAGTTAAAGCTTGTGAAAAGTTTAAAGGAATACCGGAATCTATATGTTGTACAACATCGGATAGGAGGGAGACTGATATATCCAGAATCATTAAGATACTTGCCATTATACATCCTGGCCCTATGCAAATCCCTTGCTCTGCGTGGTGGTTATGCTGACGTCTCTCTTGATGAACGTTGTGCTGCTGGCTTCAGTATGATGATACTGCCTGCAAGAAGGCTGCTCAATTTTATTTATCCATCTCTGTACAGGCTTGATGAAGTATTGACATTGGTATGCCGTATTTCCTTGCTACTGAACTGATTAAGTACCTTTTATCCAGTGCCGCTTGTAGACTTGTTACTTCCAAATTATGCAAGTTAGAATAAAAATAACTTCAGTTTGATTTTTTGTGATGGAAAGAATCAGTTAGTCTGATCAATTACTTGGCCTTTAATAGTTCATATCTTGCAACTTGCAGCCAGATCAGGCTTGTCATTAAGCGAAATAAATACATAACATCTACTCCCTCCGTTCCAAAATAGATGACCCAACTTTTGCACTAAAGTTAGTATAAAGTTGGGTCATCTATTTTGGAACGGAGGGAGTAGCTGTTTTTATTCAGTATGTTTGATACAAGGTTTTTTCCCTTCAATTTAGCCACATTTGTAGTTAAAATGGGCAGAACCAGTATATAAGAAGTTAAACTCATTAGTCTGCTTAGTTAGTTCGGTATCACCTCAATCCATTTACTGATTCCTGCTTCAAAATTAAGTTTCTATTATAGTTTGTAGAGCCGAAAGTCATAGTAAGCATTAATTGAAACTGAGCTGATTTTATTGGTATTCGAAGTTTAACATTTCGTTTAATCTAGTCTACACATTGTCTTTTCTAACTGAAATAAATGTCATGATTTTCAGGAACCAGATATGATTGACGGGGCCCTGAAGCGGTTGCCATTAACCTTGCAGTGCCTAGACACTGCTGGTTTATATCTTCTTGATAATGGCTTCACCTTCCTAGTATGGTTGGGTAGGATGCTCCAACCTGAGCTCATGAACGACATTCTTGGAGTTAGCCTCTCAAACTTCCCTGATCTATCAAAGGTACCCTTCTTTACTCTTTGGTAAATAAATATAGTCCTGAGCTTGGGACTTATACTTGATTACTCTTTCAGTCCTTCAATTTTTTTGACTTTCTTAAACAAAATTCAAATAAATTAACAGTGTATCATGCCATTTCTCCTTTTTTTTAGTAAGTTGTTAAAAATACCTCTGATATGCTCTGGGATCAGAATCTATAAAAGGCTTACTGTTAGCATGTAATACAACTTCACTTTGGATTTGTGCTTGTTGCTGACATGGGGTAATCTTGCAGATTCAGTTGAGAGAATGTGACAACAGTCACTCGAGAAACTTCATGGCAGTACTAAGAGCCCTAAGGGAGAGGGATTCTTCATGTTACCAGCTGCCCCGTGTGGTACGGCAAGGCGAGCAGCCAAGAGAAGGCTTCCTACTTCTGTCCAACCTCGTCGAGGATCAGATGGCAGGAACAAGCAGTTACATGGACTGGATACTCCAAATTCACCGCCAAACACAGAGCTCGTGATGATGTATGGTGGATGTTCCAGAAATTTTGTTTTTGTGTAAACTGCTGCAGATTCGGCTGCTGTGCCAGTCCCCGGTCGCCCTCTTAACCATTGGAACAAAATGGCGAGCCAGCCGTGCTCTACCATATGCCATCCTGTTAGCAGCAGTGCTCTCGCTGTCGGCGAGCAATACAAACTTTATTGTTAATATTTCGTTCTTGTGATTATTTTTTGTGACGAGAAAAGGATACACAGCTGTTGTACCAGAATAAGTAGGCAGCACCTTTGGTAAATTGTACAAGCGTTTGGAGTCTTCTGTAGGGGTTTGTACGTTTTCGTATCGTCGACAAGTTTAGTTATCAAGATTGTGTAAACTCTTATTTGACTGTTGGTACTGATCTGTATGCAAAGTGAAGCGCCTTTTAACTCATGGTGTGTGCTGTAGGTGACAAATGAATTCAAGATTCATATTTTCTTCTGATATAACCATGACCACCAAAAACTCAAGAATCACAATATTATAGAAATAGTTTGAGACTAGTTTATTCATATGATTTTCTCCAAACTGTTTTGTGATGATAGACGAATGGAGAAATTTGCGGATTTTGGCTTACACTTGGAATTTCAGTGCAAAGCTTGTGCTGAAAGCTGTTTGTAATGATGGATGAATGCACGCTTGGATTTTAAACTTGTGCTTCTTCTGGTTTAATTCAGAGATGTAATGAACCAACATCGACAAACCAGATGGACAGAGATGTAGTGAGAGGAAAATTCCCCCCTGTTATTCTTTTCTGAATTCTTATTTGTCTTTGAATCTGTTCCCAAAGTCAGCCAGAACAAACATTATTATATATGATGCGCTTGCTGCCTTGCTGCCTTGTACAATTAGGAGCTCACTGAGCAGGTTGCAATGTTCCCCCTAATTGCAAGATGCATCATTTCTAATTAATCAGGAGACCACCTACCTAGCGAGTCTCTGATTCGTTTATACCGTCAATAAAAAATTATACAAGAAAAGAAAAGGCAGGCCAAATAAAACCCCATCTTCGGAGATACACCTACATGCAGGTAGTAATCAGGGAGAAGAAAAACAGGGGATGGGGGCCGGGGTATCTATCATCACAGCATAGTCATCTCAGTTTATACCAGTTGCAGTTAGTGGTGAGTTTGCAATATGGAATCATGATGACATATTACAGCCAGCATTAGGGAATTAATTAATGCACTCATCCCTACAAATGATACTCATGCATGATCTAGTTACTCTAACCAGGTTGTGATATTACAGGCAGCATCAGTAATGGAAGGAGTTGCATCATGGAATGGAAGTAGTTGTATCAAGCAAAAAAAGGCAGTGCAGGAGAAAGCAGAGGCAGGTTGCAATTTTTTTATCAGATTGATGACTTGAGTGGTAATAATAAGTAAATAATTCTACAGCAGGACCATAGGCCTCTAGTTTGACAAGACAAAACTCTGTGAGCTTGATGCAGAGACACATGCGGAGCGATCGTCAACAAGGCGGCGGCAGTGTTGCCGAGGAAGCTGGCGCCGGTGAGCGCCGCCTTGGCCGCCTTGCTGCCGGCGCCCGCGGCCAGCGCCCTCCCGCCGGGCATGGGCACGATGAACGAGGGCATGGCGGCCGGCCCCTCCTTCTCCGCTTGCGCTCGCCCGTCGGCGCGGGGCAGAGGAGTTCTACAAGATCAGCGACGAGTAATATGGAACGGAGGGAGTACTTGTTGCACGCCGTATCGATCTCAGCATGCATGTAGTGTTCCTCGTTGCACCCCTTGTATTGGAAATGAGACTTTTATTATCATCATTAGCAACTTCAAAGCAGACTCTCAAATCAGCCCCGGCCTACAAGAAACCACACCCGGACCCGCGTCTCCATCCCTTAATTTCCTCTTCTGAATCTACAGCTCCTGAACGACCAATATTTTTGAATCTCAGCCCGAACGCCGCGTGAGTCGGCTGTTTGATTCCTGGCACGCATCTTACAGCAGGGAGATCAGCCACGTCATCTTTTTCGCTCGTTTGCATTTTCGTATGAATCGAACGAAAGAACAACACGCCAGTCTCCACCCCTTACCCTCTTACC
>NC_041383.1:6186995-6210849 GCF_002162155.2 Triticum dicoccoides | reverse complement strand
ATAGACTTATTTACATTCTGTAAATCGCCGGCAATATAGTCTTCTTTTTTGCCATGGCATAGTCACACATTTTTTTTGTCCATGTATATACTGATGATTTTGTTTCCTGTGATGGCAACTTTCACCCAAGTCCACAATCCCTAAAATTGCCATGGCAATTTTCTGCACGTATTTTTGCTGTGAGCATGACAGATCTTTTCTTGTTTTTTTTGCAACATGACAATTATTTCTTTGTATCATGACAAAAATTACTAAAGCAGGTACTTACATTTTGATAGGGAAATAAATTCCCATATGCCTTGTGCCTCATTATAATATATTATTTAGATAGAAACAAAGTCTAAACACATGGCAACCTTTTGTAAACCTTAATGTGTTGACATGGAATATGGCTAGTTTTTTTTTCTTACTTACATTTTGCAAATTTATTTTACAAACCATCGCAATTTTTAAATAACATGGAAAATTTAATATGCATTTTCACTATGGCGTTTTGACATTTCATAATATTTCACATTTTAACAACATGTCAATTATTACTTTCTAGCATGCAAAAAATTGAGTTTATTGCAATGGCAATTTCGAGCTTCTTTTGCCATGCATTTTTTTACTCTTTTTCTGCCATATCAAATTTTCCTTTATCACGGCATGTAAAAATTTCTCTTTCATTTTGCCATGGCAAATTTAGTTTAACATTCATGACAAAAAATTTCCTTTCATTTCCATGCAATTTTTTACTCTTTTTTGCCATGCCAAATTTACCTTTTTTTTGTCATGGCAAAATTTACCTTTTATTTGCCATGCCAAAATAAAGGAAAATTTATGGAGCATAGCAATTTTAACCTTTCTACTTTGCCATGTCAACTTTTACTTGATTTCTTCGTTGCAAATTTTTACCTTCATTTCTATGGAAATTTTACCTTTAAATACTTGGCAAATTTACTATTACATACATACCGAATTTAACTCTTTTTGTCATGTCAAAATTTTACTTTTATTATGCCTGACCAATTTTTACCTCTATTGTGTTGGCAACTTTACTTGTAAATACATGCCAAATTGTTGGGGAACGTAGTAATTTCAAAAATTTCCTACGCACACGCAAGATCATGGTGATGCATAGCAACGAGAGGGGAGAGTGTCGTCCACGTACCCTCGTAGACCGTAAGCGGTAGCGTTATGACAACGCGGTTGATGTAGTCGTACGTCTTCACGGCCGACCGATCCAAGTACCAAATGTACGTCACCTCTGCGATCTGCACACGTTCAGCTCGGTGACGTCCCACGAACTCACGATCCAGTAGAGCTTCGAGGGAGAGTTCCGTCAGAACGACACGTGATGATGGTGTTGATGAAGCTACCGACGCAGGGCTTTGCCTAAGCACTGCCACGATATGACCGAGGTGGATTATGGTGGAGGGGGGCACCGCACATGGCTACAAGATCAATGATCAATTTGTGTGTCTTGGGGTGCCCCCCGCCCCCGTATATAAAGGAGCCAGGGGGGAGGCGGACAGCCAGGAGGCGGGCACACCAAGGGGGGAGTCCTACTCCCACCGGGAGTAGGACTCTTCCTAGTAGGAGTAGGATAAGGGGGAAGGAGGAGAGAGGGGGGAAGGAAAGGGGGGCGCCGCCCCCCTCCTTGTCCAAATCGGACTAGAGGGGGAGGGGCGTGCGACCCTGCCTTGGCCGCCCCTCCTGTTCTCCACTAAGGCCCATATGGCCCATTATACTCCCCGGGGGGTTCCGGTAACCCCCCGGTACTCCGGTATATGCCTGAACTTGCCCGAAACACTTCCGAAGTCCAAACATAGTAATCCAATATATTGATCTTTATGTCTCGACCATTTCGAGACTCCTCATCATGTCCATGATCATATCCGGGACTCCGAACTACCTTCGGTACATCAAAACACATAAACTCATAATACCGATCGTCACCGAACGTTAAGCGTGCGGACCCTACGTGTTCGAGAACTATGTAGACATGAACGAGACATGTCTCTGGTTAATAACCAATAGCGGAACCTGGATGCTCATATTGGCTCCTACATATTCTACGAAGATCTTTATCGGTCAAACCGCATAACAACATACGTTGTTCCCTTTGTCATCGGTATGTTACTTGCCCGAGATTCGATCATCGGTATCTCAATATCCAGCTCAATCTCTTTACCGGCAAGTCTCTTTAGTCGTTCTGTAATACATCATCCCGCAACTAACTCATTAGTCACATTGCTTGCAAGGCTTATAGTGATGTGCATTACCAGGAGGGCCCAGAGATACCTCTCCGACAATCGGAGTGACAAATCCTAATCTTGATCTTTACCAACTCAACAAGTACCATCGGAGACACCTGTAGAGCACCTTTATAATCACCCAGTTACGTTGTGATGTTTGGTAGCACACAAAGTGTTCCTCTGGTAATCGGGAGTTGCATAATCTCATAGTCATAGGAACATGTATAAGTCATGAAGAAAGCAATAGCAGTAAACTAAAACGATCAAGTGCTAAGCTAACGGAATGGGTCAAGTCAATCACATGATTCTCCTAATGATGTGATCCCGTTTATCAAATGACAACTCATGCCTATGGTTAGGAAACCTTAACCATCTTTGATCAATGAGCTAGTCAAGTAGAGGCATACTAGTGACACTATATTGTCTATGTATTCACACATGTATTATGTTTCCGGTTAATACAATTCTAGCATGAATAATAAACATTTATCATGAAATAAGGAAATAAATAACAACTTTATTATTGCCTCTAGGGCATATTTCCTTTAGTCTCCCACTTGCACTAGAGTCAATAATCTAGATTACATAGTAATGATTCTAACACCCATGGAGTCTTGGTGCTGATCATGTCTTGCTCGTGAGAGAGGCTTAGTCAACGGGTCTACAACATTCAAATCCATATGTATCTTGATAATCTCTATGTCTCCCACCTGGACTTGGTCACGGATGGAATTGAAGTGTCTCTTGATGTGCTTGGTTCTCTTGTGAAATATGGATTCCTTTGCCAAGGCAATTGCACCAGTATTGTCACAAAAGATTTTCATTGGACCCGATGCACTAGGTATGACACCTAGGTCGGATATGGACTCTTTCATCCAGACTCCTTCATTTGCTGCTTCTGAAGCAGCTATGTACTCCGCTTCACACGTAGATCCCGCCACGACGCTTTGTTTGGAACTGCACCAACTGATAGCTCCACCGTTCAATATAAACACGTATCCGGTTTGCGATTTAGAATCGTCCAGATCAGTGTCAAAGCTTGCATCGACGTAACCGTTTACAACGAGCTCTTTGTCACCTCCATAAACGAGAAACATATCCTTAGTCCTTTTCAGGTATTTCAGGATGTTCTTGACCACTGTCTAGTGATCCACTCCTGGATTACTTTGGTACCTCCCTGCTAAACTAATAGCAAGGCACACATCAGGTCTGGTACACAACATTGCATACATGATATGGCTGAAGCATAGGGAACATTTTTCATTTTCTCTCTATCTTCTGCAGTGGTCGGGCATTGAGTCTGACTCAACTTCACACCTTGTAATACAGGCAAGTACCCTTTCTTTGCTTGATCCATTTTGAACTTCTTCAAAACTTTATCAAGGTATGTGCTTTGTGTAAGTCCAATTAAGCATCTTGATATATCTCTATAGATCTTGATGCCCAATATATAAGCAGCTTCACCGAGGTCTTTCATTGAAAAACTCTTATTCAAGTATCCTTTTATGCTATCCAGAAATTCTATATCATTTCCAATCAACAATATGTCATCCACATATAATATTAGAAATGCTATAGAGCTCCCACTCACTTTCTTGTAAATACAGGCTTCTCCAAAAGTCTGTATAAAACCATATGCTTTGATCACACTATCAAAACGTTTATGCCAACTCCGAGAGGCTTGCACCAATCCTTAAATGGATCGCTGGAGCTTGCATACTTTGTTAGCACCTTTCGGATCGACAAAACCCTCTGGTTGCATCATATACAACTCTTCTTCCAGAAATCCATTCAGGAATGTAGTTTTGACATCCATTTGCCAAATTTCATAATCATAAAATGCGGCAATTGCTAACATGATTCGGACAGACCTAAGCATCGCTACAGGTGAGAAAGTCTCATCGTAGTCAACCCCTTGAACTTGTTGAAAACCTTTCGCAACAAGTCGAGCTTTGTAGACAGTAACATTACCGTCAACATCAGTCTTCTTCTTGAAGATCCATTTATTCTCGATGGCTTGCCGATCATCGGGCAAGTCAACCAAAGTCCACACTTGGTTCTCATACATGGATCCCATCTCACATTTCATGGCCTCAAGCCATTTTGCGAAATCTGGGCTCATCATCGCTTCCTCATAGTTCGTAGGTTTGCCATGGTCAAGTAACATGACCTCCAAAATAGGATTACCGTACCACTCTGGTGCGGATCTTACTCTGATTGACCTACGGGGTTCGATAGTAACTTGATCTGAAGTTTCATGATCAATATCATTAGGTTCCTCACTAATTGGTGTAGGTGTCACAGGAACCAGTTTCTGTGATGAACTACTTTCCAATAAGGGAGCATGTACAGTTACCTCATCAAGTTCTACTTTCCTCCCACTCACTTCTTTCAAGAGAAACTCCTTCTCTAGAAATGATCCATTCTTAGCAACAAATGTCTTGCCTTCGGATCTGTGATAGAAGGTGTACCCAACAGTTTCCTTTGGGTATCCTATGAAGACACATTTCTCCTACTTGGGTTTGAGCTTATCAGGTTGAAGCTTTTTCACATAAGCATCGCAACCCCAAACTTTAAGAAACGACAACTTTGGTTTCTTGCCAAACCATAGTTCATAAGGTGTCATCTCAACAGATTTCAATGGTGCCCTATTTAACATGAATGCAGCCGTCTCTAAAGCATAACCCCAAAACGATAGCAGTAAATCAGTAAGAGACATCATAGATTGCAGCATATCTAGTAAAGTACGATTACGACATTTGGACACACCATTACGCTGTGGTGTTCCGGGTGGCGTGAGTTGCGAAACTATTCCGCATTGTTTCAAATGTAGACCAAACTCGTAACTCAAATATTCTCCTCCACGATCAGATCGTAGAAACTTTATTTTCTTGTTACGATGATTTTCCACTTCACTCTGAAATTCTTTGAACTTTTTAAATGTTTCAGACTTATGTTTCATTAAGTAGATATACCCATATCTGCTCAAATAATCTGTGAAGGTGAGAAAATAACGATATCCACTGCGAGCCTCAATATTCATTGGACCACACACATCAGCATGTATGATTTCCAACAAATCTGTTGCTCGCTCCATTGTTCGAGAGAACGGCGTTTTAGTCATCTTGCCCATGAGGCATGGTTCGCAAGTACCAAGTGATTCCAGAAGTCCATCAGTATGGAGTTTCTTCATGCGCTTTACACCAATATGACCCAAACAGCAGTGCCACTAATAAGTTGCACTATAATTATCAACTCTGCATCTTTTGGCTTCAACATTATGAATATGTGTATCACTACTATCGAGATTCAAGACAAATAGACCACTCTTTTAGGGTTCATGACCATAAAAGATATTACTCATATAAATAGAACAACCATTATTCTTAGATTTAAATGAATAACTATCTCGCATCAAACAAGATCCAGATATAATGTTCATGCTTAACGCTGGCACCAAATAACAATTATTCAGGGCTAAAACTAATCTCGAAGGTAGATGTAGAGGTAGCGTGCCGACGACGATCACATCGACTTTGGAACCATTTCCCACGCGCATCGTCACCTCGTCCTTAGCCAATCTTCTCTCAATCCGTAGTCCCTGTTTCGAGTTGCAAATATTAGCAAGAGAACTAGTATCAAATACCCAGGTGCTACTGCGAGCTCTAGTAAGGTACACATCAATAACATGTATATCACATATACCTTTGTTCACCTTGCCATCCTTCTTATCCGCCAAATACTTGGGGAGTTCCACTTCTAGTGGCCAGTCCCTTTGCAGTAGAAGCACTCAGTCTCAGGCTTAGGTCTAGACTTGGGTTTCTTCTCCTGTGCGGCAATTTGTTTGCCGTTCTTCTTGAAATTCCCCTTCTTCTTCCCTTTACCCTTTTTCTTGAAACTGGTGGTCTTGTTGACCATCAACACTTGATGCTCCTTCTTGATTTCTACCTCCGCAGCCTTTAGCATTGCGAAGAGCTCGGGAATTGTTTTGTTCATCCCTTGCATATTATAGTTCATTACAAAGCTCTTGTAGCTTGGTGGCAGTGATTGAAGAATTCTGTCAATGACACTATCATCAGGAAGATTAACTCCCAGTTGAATCAAGTGATTATTATACCCAGACATTTTGAGTATACGTTCACTGACATAACTATTCTCCTCCATCTTGCAGCTATAGAACTTATTGGAGACTTCATATCTCTCAATCCGGGCATTTGCTTGAAATATTAACTTCAACTCCTGGAACATCTCATATGCCCCATGACGTTCAAAACATCATTGATGTCCCGGTTCTAAGCCGTAAATCATGGCACACCGAACTATCGAGTAGTCATCAGCTTTGCTCTGCCAAACGTTCTTAACATCGTCAGTTGCATCTGCAGCAGGCCTGGCACCCAGCGGGTGCTTCCAGGACGTAATTCTTCTGTGCAGCAATGAGGATAATCCTCAAGTTACGGACCCAGTCCGTGTAATTGCTACCATCATCTTTCAACTTAGCTTTCTCAAGGAACACATTAAAATTTAACGGAACAACAACACGAGCCATCTATCTACAACAGCATAGACAAGCAAAATACTATCAGGTACTAAGTTCATGATAAATTTAAGTTCAATTAATCATATTACTTAATAAATCCCACTTAGAAGACATCCCTCTAATCATCTAAGTGATCACGTGATCTAGATCAACTAAACCAAAACCGATCATCACGTGAGATGGAGTAGTTTTCAATGGTTAACGTCACTATGTTGATCATATATACTATATGCTTCACGTTCGACCTTTCTGTCTCAGTGTTCCGAGGCCATATCTGCATATGCTAGGCTCGTCAAGTTTAACCCGAGTATTTCTGCGTGTGCAAAACTGGATTGCACCCGTTGTAGGTGAACGTTGAGCTTATCACACCCGATCATCACATGGTGTCTCGGCACGACAAACTTTGGCAATGGTGCATACTCAGGCAGAACACTTATACCTTGAAATTCAGTGAGAGATCATCTTATAATGCTACCGTCAATCAAAGCAGAATAAGATGCATAAAGGATAAACATAACATGCAATCAATATAGGTGATATGGTATGGCCATCATCATCTTGTGCCTTTGATCTCCATCTCCAAAGCACTGTCATGATCACCATCGTCACCGGCGTGACACCTTGATCTTCATCGTAGCATCGTTGTCGTCTTGCCAACTATTGCTTCTACAACTAGCGCTACCACTTAGTGATAAAGTAAAGCAATTACAGTGTGATTGCATTGCATACAATAAAGCGACAACCATATGGCTCCTGCCAGTTGCCGATAACTCTGTTACAAAACATGATCATCTCATACAATAAAATTTAGCATCATGTCTTGACCATATCACATCACAACATGCCCTGCAAAAAAAGTTAGACGTCCTCTACTTTGTCGTTGCAAGTTTTACGTGGCTGCTACGGGCTGAGCAAGAACCGTTCTTACCTACGCATAAAAACCACAACGATATTTCATCAAGTTAGTGCTGTTTTATCTCAAGGACCAGGCGTAGCCACACTCGGTTCAACTAAAGTTGGAGAAACTGACACCCGCCAGCCACCTGTGTGCAAAGCACGTCGGTAGAACCAATCTCGCGTAAGCATATGCGTAATGTCGGTCTGGGATGCTTCATCCAACAATACCACCGAACCAAAGTATGACATGATGGTAAGCAGTATGGTTTGTATCGCCCACAGCTCACTTGTGTTCTACTCGTGCATATAACATCTACGCATAAACTTGGCTCGGATGCCACTGTTGGGGAACGTAGTAATTTCAAAAATTTCCTACGCACACGCAAGATCATGGTGATGCATAGCAACGAGAGGGGAGAGTGTTGTCCATGTACCCTCGTAGACCGTAAGCGGAAGCGTTATGACAATGTGGTTGATGTAGTCATACGTCTTCATGATCGACCGATCCAAGTACCGAACGTACGGCACCTCCGCGATCTGCACACGTTCAGCTCGGTGACGTCCCACGAACTCACGATCCAGTAGAGCTTCGAGGGAGAGTTCCGTCAGCACGACGGCGTGATAACGGTGTTGATGAAGCTACCGACGCAGGGCTTCGCCTAAGCACCGCAACGATATGACCGAGGTGAATTATGGTGGAGGGGGGCACCGCACACGGCAAAAAGATCAATGATCAACTTGTGTGTCTTGGGGTGCCCCCCCACCCCCGTATATAAAGGAGCTAGGGGGGAGGCGGCCAGCCAGGAGGAGGGCGCGCTGGAGTAGGACTCCTCCTTTCCCATTAGGAGTAGGAGAAGGGGGAAGGAGGAGAGAGGGGGGAAGGAAAGGGGGGCGCCGCCCCCCTCCTTGTCCAAATTGGACTAGAGGGGGAGGGGGAGCACGGCGCTGCCTTGGCCGCCCCTCCTCTTCTCCACTAAGGCCCATATGGCCTATTATAATCCCCGGGAGGTTCTGGTAACCCCCCGGTACTCCGGTATATGCCCGAACTTGCCCAGAACACTTCCGAAGTCCAAACATAGTCATCCAATATATCGATCTTTATGTCTCAACCATTTTGAGACTCCTCGTCATGTCCGTGATCATATCCGGGACTCCAAACTACCTTCGGTACATCAAAACACATAAACTCATAATACCGATCGTCACCGAAAGTTAAGCGTGTGGACCCTACGGGTTCGAGAACTATGTAGACATGACCGAGACATGTCTCCGGTCAATAACCAATAGCGGAACTTGGATGCTCATATTGGCTCCTACATATTCTACGAAGATCTTTATCGGTCAAACCGCATAACAACATACGTTGTTCCCTTTGTCATCGGTATGTTACTTGCCCGAGATTCGATCATCGGTATCTCAATACCCAGCTCAATCTCGTTACCGGCAAGTCTCTTTACTCGTTCCGTAATACATCATCCCGCAACTAACTCATTAGTCACATTGCTTGCAAGGCTTATAGTGATGTGCATTACCGGGAGGGCCCAGAGTTACCTCTCTGACAATCAGAGTGACAAATCCTAATCTTGATCTGTGCCAACTCAACAAGTACCATCGGAGACACCTGTAGAGCACCTTTATAATCACCCAGTTACGTTGTGACGTTTGGTAGCACACAAAGTGTTCCTCCGATAATCGGGAGTTGCATAATCTCATAGTCATAGGAACATGTATAAGTCATGAAGAAAGCAATAGCAGTAAACTAACACAATCAAGTGCTAAGCTAACGGAATGGGTCAAGTCAATCACATCATTTCCTAATGATGTGATTGCTATGTCTTGAGCTAGCGTTGGTTTTCCCCGAAGAGGAGAGGGTGATGCAGCAAAGTGTAGCGTAAGTATTTCCCTCAGTTTTGAGAACCAAGGTATCAATCCAGTAGGAGGCTCCTCAAAAGTCCCACGCACCTACACAAACAAACTGAGAACTCGCAACCAACGCAATAAAGGGGTTGTCAATCTCTTCACGGTCACTTACGAAAGTGAGATCTGATAGAGAAATATGATAAGATAAATATTTTTTTGGTATTTTATGATATAGATGTAGAAAAGTAAAGATGCAAATAAAAGTAGATTGAAAGCAAATATGATAAGAGATAGACCCGGGGGCCATAGGTTTCACTAGAGGCTTCTCTCGAGAGCATAAGTATTACGGTGGGTGAACAAATTACTGTCAAGCAATTGATAGAAAAGCGAATAATTATGACGTTATCTAGGCATGATCATGTATATAGGCATCACGTCTATAACAAGTAGTCCGACTCCTACCTGCATCTACTACTATTACTCCACACATCGACCGCTATCCAGCATGCATCTAGTGTATTAAGTCCATAAGAACGGAGCAACGCATTAAGCAAGATGACATGATGTAGAGGGATAAACTCATGCAATATGATATAAACCCCATCTTGTTATCCTCGATGGCAACAATACAATACGTGTCTTGCAACCCTTTCTGTCACTGGGTAAGATCACCGCAAGATTGAACCCAAAGCTAAACACTTCTCCCATGGCAAGAAAGATCAATCTAGTAGGCCAAACCAAACTGATAATTCGAAGAGACTTGTAAAGAAAACTCAATCATACATAAAAGAATTCAGAGAAGATTCCAATATTATTCATAGATAAACTTGATCATAAACCCACAATTCATCGGATCTCGACAAACACACCGCAAAAAGAGATTACATCGAATAGATCTCCACAAGAGAGAGGGAGAACATTGTATTGAGATCCAAAAAGAGAGAAGAAGCCATCTAGCTAATAACTATGGACCCGTAGGTCTGTGGTAAACTACTCAAAACTCATCGGAGAGGCTATGGTGTTGATGTAGAAGCCCTCCGTGATCGATTCCCCCTCCGGCAGAGTGCCGACGAAGGCTCCAAGATGGAATCTTGCGGATACAGAAGGTTACGGCGGTGGGAATTGTTTTTCGTGGTGCTCCTGGATGTTTTCGGGGTCCGTGGATATATATCGGAGAAAGAAGTATGTCGGTGGATGCCCGAGGGGCCCACGAGATAGGGGGGCACCCTCCTATCTCGTGGGGCCCTTGGAGATTTCTTGACTTGCACTCCAGGCTCTCTGGATCAGATTTGTTCTAGAAATAATGCTCCCGAAGGTTTCATTCCGTTTGGACTCCGTTTGATATTCATTTTCTTCGAAATACTGAAATAGGCAAAAAACAGCAATATGGGCTGGGCCTCTGGTTAGTAGGTTAGTCCCAAAAATGATATAAATGTGTAGAATAAAGCCCATAAACATCCAAAAGGGATAATATAATAGCATGGAAAAATAAAAAATTATAGATACGTTGGGGACGTATCAAGCATTCCCAAGCTTAATTCCCGCTCGCCCTCGAGTAGGTAAATGATAAAAAGAGAACTTTTGATGTGGAATGCTACCTAGCATAATTCATAATGTAATTTTCTTTCATTGTGGCATGAATGTTCTGATCCAAATAATACAAAATAAAATTTCATAAAGACATAAGAAATAGTAATACCTCAAGCATAATAGTCAAGGTAATTATGTCTTCTCAAAATAGCATGGCTAAAGAAAGTTATCCCTACATAATCATATAGTCTGGCTATGCTCTATCTTCATCACACAAAGTATTTAATCATGCACTACCCCGATGACGAGCCAAGCAATTGTTTCATACTTTAATAATATCAAACTCTTTCAACTTTCACGCAATACATGAGCGTGAGCCATGACATAGCACTATATGTGGAATAGAATAGTGGTTGTGGAGAAGACAAAAAGGAGAAGATAGTCTCACATCAACTAGGCGTATCAACGGACTATGGAGATGCCCATTAATAGATATCAATGTGAGTGAGTAGGGATTGCCATGCAACGGATGCACTAGAGCTATAAATATATGAAAGCTCAACAAAAGAAACTAGGTGGGTGTGCATCCAACTTGCTTGCTCACGAAGACCTAGGGCACTTTTGAGGAAGCCCATCATTGGAATATACAAGCCAAGTTCTATAATGAAAAATTCCCACTAGTATATGAAAGTGACAAGATATGAGACTCTCTATCATGAAGATCATGGTGCTATTTGAAGCACAAGTGTGGAAAAAGAGATAGTAGCATTGTCCCTTCTCTTTTTTTCTCTCATTTTTTCCTTTTTTTTCCTTTTCCCTTTTTTTTTCTTTGGCCTTTTCTTTTTTCTCTTTTTTCTTTTTGGCCTTTCTCTTTTTTTTTCTTTTTTTTCTTTTTGTAAAGTCCGAAGTCTCATCCCGACTTGTGGGGGAATCATAGTCTTCATCATCCTTTCCTCACGAGGACAATGCTCTAATAATGAAGATCATCACACTTTTATGGATTTACAACTCAAAGCTAGAACAAAATATGACTCTATATGAATGCCTCCGGCGGTGTACCGGGATATGCAATGACTCAAGAGCGACATGTATGAAAATTGTGAAGGTGGCCTTGCCACAAATACGATGTCAACCACATGATCATGCAAAGAGCAATATAACAAAGTAATTTGTGTCATATGAACGGAACGGTGGAAAGTTGCATGGCAATATATCTCGGAATGGCTATGGAAATGCCATAATAGGTAGGTATGGTGGCTGTTTTGAGGAAGGAGTATGGTAGGTATATGGTACCGGCGAGAATTGGACGGCACAAGAGAGGCTAGTAATGGTGGAAGGGTGAAAGAGTGCGTATAATCCATGCCCTCAACATTAATCAAAAGAACTCATATACTTGTTGCAAAAATTTAGAAGTCATCAAAAATCAAAGCACTATGCGCATGCTCCTAGGGGGATATATTGGTAGGAAAAGACCATCGCTCGTCCCCGACTGCCACTCATAAGGAAGACAATCAATAAATAAAATTGTGCTCCAACTTCATCACAAAGCGGTTCACCATACGTCCATGCTACGTGAATCACAAACTTCAACACAAGCATTCTTCATAATCACCCAACTAGCATGACTTTAATATTACTACCTCCATATCTCAAAACAATTATCAAGTATCAAGTTGATCATAGCATCCAATTCACTTCCTATGATAGTTTTTATTATACCCAACCTGGATGCTCATCATTCTAGGACCAACATTGTAACAAAAGCAAATACCATGCTGTTCTAAAAGACTCTCAAAAAGATATAAGTGAAGCATGAGAGATAGCCATTTCTTCAAAATTAAGACACCACCGCCGTGCTCTTAAAGATATAAGTGAAGCACTAGAGCAAAAACTATCAAGCTCAAAAGATATAAGTGAAGCACATAGAGTATTCTAGCAAATTCTAATCAAATAGGCTTCTCCCAAAAGGTGTGTTACAGCAAGGATGATTGTGGTAAACTAACAAGCAAAGACTAATATAATACACGCCGCTCCAAGCAAAACACATATCATGTGGCGAATAAAAATATAGCTCCAAGTAAAGTTACCAATGAGCGAAGACGAAAGAGGGGATGCCTTCCCGGGGCATCCCCAAGCTTAGGCTTTTGGCTAATATTGAATATCTTGGGGTGCCATGGGCATCCCCAAGCTTAGGCTCTTGCCACCCTTTATTCCATAGTCCATAAAGGCTTTACCCAAAACTTGAAAACTTCCCAACACAAAACTCAACAGGAAATCATATAAGCTCCGTTAGTGAAAGAAAACAAAACCACCAAACAAGGTACTGCAATGAACTCATTCTTTATTTATTTTGGTGTTAAACCTACTGTATTCCAACTTCCTTATGGTTTATAAACTAATTTATTAGCCATAGATGCATTGAAATAAGCAAACAACACACGAAAAACAGAATCTGTCAAAAACAGAACAGTCTGTAGCAATATGTAACTAACGCAAACTTCTGGAACTATAAATATCCTACCAAAATAGGACGTCCTGGAAAATTTGCGTATTGAACAGCAGCAAAAAGAATGAACGCAAAATCACGTTCCTGTGATTTAACAAAATTATATTCGTGCATGCAAAGTTTCTGTTTTTTCAGCAGAATCAAATCAACTATCATCGTAGGTTATCCTATAGGTTCTAATTGACACAAACACTAATTAAAAGATAAAAACACATCTAAACAGAGAGTAGATGCAAGATTTATTCCTAAACAGGAGCAAAAGCAAAGAACATAAAGAAAATTTTGTTGCCTCCCAACTAGCGCTATCGTTTAACGCCCCTAGCTAGGCATAAAAGTAAGGATAGATTTAACTAGTGCCATCTTTGGCACTAGATTCATAAGTAGCACGCATGATAGATTCATAAGGTAATTTGACTTTCTTTCTTGGAAAGTGCTCCATGCCTTTCTTTAAAGGAAATTGGAATCTAATGTTCCCTTCCTTCATATCAATAATCGCAACAATCGTTCTAAGGAAAGGTCTACCAAGAATAATAGGGCAAGAAAGATTGCAATCTATATCAAAAACGATAAAATCTACGGGCACCAAATTTCTATTAGCAATAATAAGAACATCATTGATCCTTCCCATAGGATTTTTAATGGTGGACTCCGCAAGGTGCAAATTTAAAGAGCAATCATCAAGATCATGGAAACCTAGAATATCACATAAAGTTTTCGGAATCGTGGAAACACTAGCACCCAAATCACACAAAGCAAAACACTCATAATCTTTAATTCTAATCTTTATAGTAGGTTCCCACTCATCATTAAGTTTTCTAGGTATAGAAACTTCTAAATTCAGTTTTTCATCATAAGATTGCAATAAGGCATCAACGATATGTTTGGTAAAAGCTTTATTTTGACTATAAGCATGAGGAGAATTAACAACGGATTGCAACAAGGAAATACAACCTTTTAAATAGCAATTATCATAATCAAATTCCTTGAAATCCGAGATAGTAGGTTCAACATTATTAGAAGTTGAGGATTCTCCAATCTCTCTTTTACCAAATTTAACATCACGATCTAAAAATTCTGAATTTTTGGGACGCCTTCTAGGCAAAGTTGATTCATCATCACTCCCATAATCATCAAAATTCATCTTGCAAAACATAGATCTAATCGGAGAAGCATCAATAACTTTAAGATCCTCATCATTATTTTTATGTAATTTTTCTGGTTTAGCGGCCATCTTATTGACTAAGGCGGCTTGCTTGTCAATTTTTTTTGGCTATAGAGTTTTCAAGCCGGGTAATTTGAGCGTTAACACCATAGAATTCTTTATTCATATCATCAAGCTCTTTGTTCATAAAACCCAAAAAACTTTTTTGTTCCTTAAGCACTTTTCTAAAGAAATTATTATGCTCAAATTGCAAATTCATAAAGCTTATAATATTTGATTCAATCTCATCCATCCTTCTGAGAAGGTGTTCAGGTCCCTTAGGCACAACCATAAGGTCAAACAAGCAAACAAGCACACAAAAGGAGGCAAGCGAAAAAGAGAGGAGGAGATTGGGAAGGAGAAGGCGAATAAAACGACAAGGGTGAAGTGGGGGGAGAGGAAAAAGAGAGGCAAATAATGTAAATGCGAGGGAGATGGGTTTGTGATGGGTACTTGGTATGTCTTGACTTGAGCGAAGACCTCCCCGGCAACGGCGCCAGAAATCCTTCTTGCTACATCTTCAGCTAGCGTTGGTTTTCCCCGAAGAGGAGAGGGTGATGAAACAAAGTGTAGCGTAAGTATTTCCCTCAGTTTTGAGAACCAAGGTATCAATCCAGTAGGAGGCTCCTCAAAAGTCCCACGCACCTACACAAACAAACTGAGAACTCGCAACCAAGACAATAAAGGGGTTGTCAATCCCTTCACGGTCACTTACGAAAGTGAGATCTGATAGAGAAAGTATGATAAGATAAATATTTTTTTGGTATTTTATGATATAGATGCAGAAAAGTAAAGATGCAAATAAAAGTAGATTGAAAGCAAATATGATAGGAGATAGACCCGTGGGCCATAGGTTTCACTAGAGGCTTCTCCCGAGAGCATAAGTATTACGGTGGGTGAACAAATTACTGTCAAGCAATTGATAGAAAAGCGAATAATTATGACATTATCTAGGCATGATCATGTATATAGGCATCACGTCTATAACAAGTAGTCCGACTCCTGCCTGCATCTACTACTATTACTCCACACATCGACCGCTATCCAGCATGCATCTAGTGTATTAAGTCCATAAGAACGGAGCAACGCATTAAGCAAGATGACATGATGTAGAGGGATAAACTCATGCAATATGATATAAACCCCATCTTGTTATCCTCGATGGTAACAATACAATATGTGTCTTGCAACCCTTTCTGTCACTGGGTAAGATCACCGCTAGATTGAACCCAAAGCTAAACACTTCTCCCATGGCAAGAAAGATCAATCTAGTAGGCCAAACCAAACTGATAATTCGAAGAGACTTGTAAAGAAAACTCAATCATACATAAAAGAATTTAGAGAAGATTCCAATATTATTCATAGATAAACTTGATCATAAACCCACAATTCATCGGATCTTGACAAACACACCGCGAAAGGAGATTACATCGAATAGATCTCCACAAGAGAGAGGGAGAACATTGTATTGAGATCCAAAAAGAGAGAAGAAGCCATCTAGCTAATAACTATGGACCCGTAGGTCTGCGGTAAACTACTCACAACTCATCGAAGAGGCTATGGTGTTGATGTAGAAGCCCTCCGTGATCGATTCCCCCTCCGGCAGAGTGCCGACGAAGGCTCCAAGATGGAATCTTGCGGATACAGAAGGTTACGGCGGTGGAAATTGTGTTTCGTGGTGCTCCTGGATGTTTTCGGGGTCCGTGGATATATATAGGAGAAAGAAGTACGTCGGTGGATGCCCGAGGGGCCCACGAGACAGGGGGGCGCCCTCCTATCTCGTGGGGCCCTTGGAGATTTCTTGACTTGCATTCCAGGCTCTCCGGATCAGATTTGTTCTAGAAATAACGCTCCCGAAGGTTTCATTCCGTTTGGACTCCGTTTGATATTCATTTTCTTCGAAATACTGAAATAGGCAAAAAAAACAATAATATGGGATGGGCCTCCGGTTAGTAGGTTAGTCCCAAAAATGATATAAATGTGTAGAATAAAGCCAAGAAACATCCAAAAGCGGTAATATAATAGCATGGAACAATAAAAAATTATAGATACATTGGAGACGTATCAAGCATCCCCAAGCTTAATTCCTGCTCGCCCTCGAGTAGGTAAATGATAAAAAGAGAACTTTTGATGTGGAATGCTACCTAGCATAATTCATAATGTAATTTTCTTTCATTGTGGCATGAACGTTCAGATCCAAATAATACAAAATAAAAGTTCATAAAGACATAAGAAATACTAATACTTCAAGCATAATAGTCAAGGTAATTATGTCTTCTCAAAATAGCATGGCTAAAGAAAGTTATCCCTACAAAATCATATAGTCTGGCTATGCTCTATCTTCATCACACAAAGTATTTAATCATGCACAACCCCGATGACAAGCCAAGCAATTGTTTCATACTTTAATAATATCAAACTCTTTCAACTTTCACGCAATACATGAGCGTGAGCCATGGACATAGCACTATATGTGGAATAGAATGGTGGTTGTGGAGAAGACAAAAAGGAGAAGATAGTCTCACATCAACTAGGCGTATCAACGGACTATGGAGACGACCATTAATAGATATCAATGTGAGTGAGTAGGGATTGCCATGCAACGGATGCACTAGAGCTATAAATATATGAAAGCTCAACAAAAAAAACTAAGTGGGTGTGCATCCAACTTGCTTGCTCACGAAGACCTAGGGCACTTTTGGGGAAGCCCATCATTGGAATATACAAGCCAAGTTCTATAATAAAAAATTCCCACTAGTATATGAAAGTGACAACATATGAGACTCTCTATCAAGAAGATCATGGTGCTATTTGAAGCACAAGTGTGGAAAAAGAGATAGTAGCATTGTCCCTTCTCTCTTTTTCTCTCATTTTTTCCTTTTTTTTTCTTTTCCTTTTTTTTCTTTGGCCTTTTCTTTTTTCACTTTTTTTTTTCTTTTTGGCCTTTTTTTTATTTTTTTCTTTTTTTTCTTTTTGTAAAGTACGAAGTCTCATCCCGACTTGTGGGGGAATCATAGTCTTCATCATCCTTTCCTCACGAGGACAATGCTCTAATAATGAAGATCATCACACTTTTATGGATTTACAACTCAAAGCTAGAACAAAATATGACTCTATATGAATGCCTCCGGCGGTGTACCGGGATATGCAATGACTCAAGAGCGACATGTATGAAAATTGTGAAGGTGGCCTTGCCACAAATACGATGTCAACCACATGATCATGCAAAGAGCAATATGACAAAGTAATTTGTGTCATATGAACGGAACGGTGGAAAGTTGCATGGCAATATATCTCGGAATGGCTATGGAAATGCCATAATAGGTAGGTATGGTGGCTGTTTTGAGGAAGGAGTATGTAGGTATATGGTACCGGCGAGAATTGCGCGGCACAAGAGAGGCTAGCAATGGTGGAAGGGTGAAAGAGTGCGTATAATCCATGGACTCAACATTAATCAAAAGAACTCATATACTTGTTGCAAAAATTTAGAAGTCATCAAAAATCAAAGCACTACGCGCATGCTCCTAGGGGGATATATTGGTAGGAAAAGACCATCGCTCGTCCCCGACTGCCACTCATAAGGAAGACAATCAATAAATAAAATTGTGCTCCAACTTCATCACAGAGCGGTTCACCATACGTCCATGCTACGGGAATCACAAACTTCAACACAAGCATTCTTCATAATCACCCAACTAGCATGAATTTAATATTACTACCTCCATATCTCAAAACAATTATCAAGTATCAAGTTGATCATAGCATCCAATTCACTTCCTATGATAGTTTTTATTATACCCAACTTGGATGCTCATCATTCTAGGACCAATTTTGTAACAAAAGCAAATACCATGCTGTTCTAAAAGACTCTCAAAAAGATATAAGTGAAGAATTAGAGACAGCAATTTCTTCAAAATTAAGACACCACCGCCGTGCTCTAAAAGATATAAGTGAAGCACTAGAGCAAAAACTATCAAGCTCAAAAGATATAAGTGAACCACATAGAGTATTCTAGCAAATTCTAATCAAATAGGCTTCTCCCAAAAGGTGTGTTACAGCAAGGATGATTGTGGTAAACTAACAAGCAAAGACTAATATAATACACGACGCTCCAAGCAAAACACATATCATGTGGCGAATAAAAATATAGCTCCAAGTAAAGTTACCAATGAGCGAAGACGAAAGAGGGGATGCCTTCATGGGGCATCCCCAAGCTTAGGCTTTGGCTAATCTTGAATATCTTGGGGTGCCATGGGCATCCCCAATCTTAGGCTCTTGCCACCCTTTATTCCATAGTCCATAAAGGCTTTACCCAAAACTTGAAAACTTCACAACACAAAACTCAACAGGAAATCTTATAAGCTCCGTTAGTGAAAGAAAACAAAACCACCACACAAGGTACTGCAATGAACTCATTCTTTATTTATTTTGGTGTTAAACCTACTGTATTCCAACTTCCTTATGGTTTATAAACTAATTTATTAGTCATAGATGCATTGAAATAAGCAAACAACACACGAAAAACAGAATCTGTCAAAAACAGAACAGTCTGTAGCAATCTGTAACTAACGCAAACTTCTGGAACTCTAAAACTCCTACCAAAATAGGAAGTCCTGGAAAATTTGTGTATTGAACAGCAGAAAAAAGAATTAACGCAAAAGCACGTTCCTGTGATTTAACAAAATTATATTCGTGCACACAAAGTTTCTGTTTTTTCAGCAGAATGAAACCAACTATCATCGTAGGTTATCCTATTGGTTCTACTTGGCACAAACACTAATTAAAAGATAAAAACACATCTAAACAGAGAGTAGATGCAAGATTTATTCCTAAACAGGAGCAAAAGCAAATAACATAAAGAAAAATTGGGTTGCCTCCCAACTAGCGCTATCGTTTAACGCCCCTAGCTAGGCATAAAAGTAAGGATAGATTTAACTAGTGCCATCTTTGGCACTAGATTCATAAGTAGCACGCATGATAGATTCATAAGGTAATTTGACTTTCTTTCTTGGAAAGTGCTCCATGTCTTTCTTTAAAGGAAATTGGAATCTAATGTTCCCTTCCTTCATATCAATAATCGCACCAATCGTTCTAAGGAAAGGTCTACCAAGAATAATAGGGCAAGAAAGATTGCAATCTATATCAAGAACGATAAAAATCTATGGGCACCAAATTTCTATTAGCAATAATAAGAACATCATTGATCCTTCCCATAGGATTTTTAATGGTGGAATCCGCAAGGTGCAAATTTAAAGAGCAATCATCAAGATCATGGAAACCTAGAATATCACATAAAGTTTTCGGAATCGTGGAAACACTAGCACCCAAATCACACAAAGCAAAACACTCATAATCTTTAATTCTAATCTTTATAGTAGGTTCCCACTCATCATTAAGTTTTCTAGGTATAGAAACTTCTAAATTCAGTTTTTCATCATAAGATTGCAACAAGGCATCAACGATATGTTTGGTAAAAGCTTTATTTTGACTATAAGCGGATTGCAACAAGGAAATACAACCTTTTAAAGAGCAATTATCATAATCAAATTCCTTGAAATCCGAGATACTAGGTTCAACATTATTAGAAGTTGAGGATTCTCCAATCTCTCTTTTACCAAATTTAACATCACGATCTAAAAATTTCAAATTTTTGGGACGCCTTCTAGGCAAAGTTGATTCATCATCACTCCCATAATCATCAAAATTCATCTTGCAAAACATAGATCTAATCGGAGAAGCATCAATAAATTTAAGATCCTCATCATTATTTTTATGTAATTTTTCTGGTTTAGCGGCCATCTTATTGACTAAGGTGGCTTTCTTGTCAAAACTTTTGGCTATAGCGTTTTCAAGCCGGGTAATTTGAGCGTTAACACCATAGAATTCTTTATTCATATCATCAAGCTCTTTGTTCATAAAACCAAAAAAACTTTTTTATTCCGTAAGCTCTTTTCTAAAGAAATTATTATGCTCACATTGCAAATTCATAAAGCTTATAATATTTGATTCAATCTCATCCATCCTTCTGAGAAGGTGTTCAGGTCCCTTAGGCGCAGCCATAAGGTCAAACAAGCAAACAAGCACACAAAAGGAGGCAAGCGAAGGAGGCAAGCGAAAAAGAGAGGAGGAGATTGGGAAGGAGAAGGCGAATAAAACGACAAGGGTGAAGTGGGGGGAGAGGAAAAAGAGAGGCAAATAATGTAAATGCGAGGGAGATGGGTTTGTGATGGGTACTTGGTATGTCTTGACTTGAGCGAAGACCTCCCCGGCAACGGCGCCAGAAATCCTTCTTGCTACGTCTTGAGCTAGCGTTGGTTTTCCCCGAAGAGGAGAGGGTGATGCAACAAAGTGTAGCGTAAGTATTTCCCTCAGTTTTGAGAACCAAGGTATCAATCAAGTAGGAGGCTCCTCAAAAGTCCCACGCACCTACACAAACAAACCGAGAACTCGCAACCAACACAATAAAGGGGTTGTCAATCCCTTCACGGTCACTTACGAAAGTGAGATCTGATAGAGAAAGTATGATAAGATAAATATATTTTTGGTATTTTATGATATATATGCAGAATAGTAAAGATGCAAATAAAAGTAGATTGAAAGCAAATATGATAAGAGATAGACCGGGGGGCCATAGGTTTCACTAGAGGCTTCTCTCAAGAGCATAAGTATTACGTTGGGTGAACAAATTACTGTCAAGCAATTGATAGAAAAGCGAATAATTATGACGTTATCTAGGCATGATCATGTATATAGGCATCACGTCCATAACAAGTAGACCGACTCCTGTCTGCATCTACTACTATTACTCCACACATCGACCGCTATCCATCATGCATATAGTGTATTAAGTCCATAAGAACGGAGCAACACATTAAGCAAGATGACATGATGTAGAGGGATAAACTCATGCAATATGATATAAACCCCATCTTGTTATCCTCGATGGCAACAATACAATACGTGTCTTGCAACCCTTTCTGTCACTGGGTAAGATCACCGCAAGATTGAACCCAAAGCTAAACACTTCTCCCGTTGTAAGAAAGATCAATCTAGTAGGCCAAACCAAACTGATAATTCGAAGAGACTTGTAAAGACAACTCAATCATACATAAAAGAATTCAGAGAAGATTCCAATATTATTCATAGATAAACTTGATCATAAACCCACAATTCATCGGATATCGACAAACACACCGCAAAAAGAGATTACATCGAATATATCTCCACAAGAGAGGGGGAGAACACTGTATTGAGATCCAAAGAGAGAGAAGAAGCCATCTAGCTAATAACTATGGACCCGTAGGTCTGTGGTAAACTACTCACAACTCATCGGAGAGGCTATGGTGTTGATGTAGAAGCCCTCCGTGATCGATTCCCCCTCCGGCAGAGTGCCGACGAAGGCTCCAAGATGGAATCTCGCGGATACAGAAGGTTACGGCGGTGGAAATTGTGTTTCGTTGTGCTCCTAGATGTTTTCGGGGTCCGTGAATATATATAGGAGTAAGAAGTACGTCGGTGGACGCCCGAGGGGCCCATGAGACAGGGGGGCGCGCCCCTGGGGGGGGGGGGGCGCCCTCCTATCTCGTGGGGCCCTCGGAGATTTCTTGACTTGCACTCGAGGCTCTCCGGATCAAATTTGTTCCAGAAATAACGCTACCGAAGGTTTCATTCTGTTTGGACTCCATTTGATATTCCTTTTCTTCGAAATACTGAAATAGGCAAAAAAAACCAGCAATATGGGCTGGGCCTCCGGTTAGTAGGTTAGTCCTAAAAATGATATAAATGTGTAGAATAAAGCCCATAAACATCCAAAAGGGGTAATATAATAGCATGGAACAATAAAAAATTATATATACGTTGGAGACGTCTCAGTGATCCTGTTTATCAAATGACAACTCATGTCTATGGTTAGGAAACCTTAACCATCTTTGATCAACGAGCTAGTCAAGTAGAGGCATACTAGTGACACTATATTATCTATGTATTCACAAATGTATTATGTTTCCGATTAATACAATTCTAGCATGAATAATAAACATTTATCATGAAATAAGGAAATAAATAATAACTTTATTATTGCCTCTAGGGCATATTTCCTTCACAAATTTACTTTAGCATACTTGACACATGTTGTTTAACATAGATGGCAAATTTACTTTTTGTCACTCATGGCAAATTTACTTCTATGGAGCATGACAAGTTTGACTATTTCTTTTGCCATGGCAAAAATACTTTACATCCACGGCAAATTTTGCCTTTTCAACCGTTCATGGGGATTTTTGCCTCTATAGACTATGGTACATTTACTTTACGAAGCATGGCAATTACTACTAAACAAAAGATGGTGCATTATTTGTTTGTATTCCACATGATGGCAATTTTTAATCCGTAATGATTGTATCTTCATTTATATAGTAAAAATGGCATACAGATTATTAATACACATTTCTTGCCATCATGGTATATATGGAAAATTGCCATGAACTTTTTCTCTTTCGCCATTTGCATAGAAAAGATCTTTTTTGACAATGGCAAATTTCTGCATACAAAGACGATGGCAAATTTCTGCATATAAAGACGATCTGCATAGAAAAGATCTCTTTCGCCACCCTCACCGCCTCCGACACTGACCCTGCCTCTTCGCACTCGAACTGCTAAACGGCTAGCTAGAGCGCCTTGGCGTCCTTAGGAGACGGGTGCTCACGAGGACCCGCTCCTCCTCGTCGGGCAACACCGGCAACTTGCGGTGGTAGACACAAGCAAGGAGCTCCTCCTCCTCCTCGGGCACTGCCAGCAACCCGCGGCAGTGGCCAACGGATTGCTCGGCTGCCTCCCTCTCTCTTGTTCGCTGCCTCTCGCGGGGGGTGGCTCGCACCTCTAGTTCCGGCGTGTGCGTGCGTGGGGCGGCGGAGTGGGCATAGAACACACCGCTGCCCTTGCGAAGCAGTGGTCAGTGGGGGAAGAGGACAATGGAGGGGCGGCACAGATTGAGCAGCCCTCGCGAAGCTACGCGCGAGCCGGGAGGGGACAACTCCGGCGTCCACGCTGCACAGGCGGGCGACCGACGACGTAGCAGATCCAGA
>NC_041383.1:6180848-6186810 GCF_002162155.2 Triticum dicoccoides | reverse complement strand
CCACTCGCGGATGCTCCGGCGCAATGCGGAGGGGGAGCTCCTCGTCAACATTGACATCATCGTCGTCGGAGCGGTTGCCGGAGCTCTACATGCTCACCGGAGAGTAGATGGGATCGAACCGGGGAAGAGGGGAGAAGAGACAGAGTTTGAGCGGAGCGAGTTGAGTAGGTTTGAAGATTTGGGGCATTTTATGGGGACGAACTGAGGTTGGCGGTGGGCAGGGCTGACATGGAGGACGCACCCGGGCTGCCCCATATCCATTCTACATTTGGGCCGGATACGAGGGGCGCCGGGCAGCCCGGACATTTGAGGCCGTTTTGAGGCGCCCGGGTCGGTCGGCTTTTTTTGACAAGTCAGTGACCAGTCCGCCTGCCCAGGAGTTCGAGGTCGGTTTGAGGTTCCTGACTATAGATGCTCTTATACTTTTGTTGAGAAACACATTACATATTACCACCACAAACACTCACTTATACTTATACACACCCATCCTTATGAGTACACACACGCACACCCTTCCTTTACAAGCACCTTCGAGAGCCTAAAAAAATGGCAAAATCGATGCACATGGTTCCCGCTTGTACATGGTCCGATCATTTTGGATCTTCTGTATGCAACTTTTTTCTATAATTCTATAAGAGGCCGTTTCCAGGACTCGAACCCGTTATAACATGTTTATGCTACACAAAAACTCCCCTTCCAAGCACCTTCAAGAAATTTAGAAAAGGGCTACCTGATGCACGTAGCTCTCGCTTGCAGATGGTCTGATCGGTTTGGGTCTTTTGTACAGGGGCGGACCTAGAGAGAAAATGATCAAGTGTCCTAGCATATGATCACTCATATTTTTCATCTAAACATGGGGTGTCATACACTATATTTTGCGTGAAAAACTTACAAAGAAAACATCTTGCACTCCGTGTCCTGTGCACCTGGGTAGCTCAACTTGGGTATGCCCATGCTTTTGTATGCAACTTTTTTCTATTTTTCTGCAAAAGGCTGTTTTCAGGACTCGAACCCGTGACAACATCTTTACCGCTGCACCAAAATTGCCCTTCCAAGAACCTTCGAGAGACTAAAATAGGGCAACCCAATGATCATAGCTCCCGCTTGCACATGGTTTGATCACTTTGGGTCTTTTGTATGCAATGTTTTTCCATGTTTCTGCAAGAGGCTGTTTTGAGGACCCGAGTGTGTGACAACATCTGCTGCGCCAATACTCCCCTTCGAAGCACCTTCGAGTGACTAAAAAAGGTCAACCAGATGCACGTAGCTCCCGTTTGCATCTTTCTATATTTCTGGAAGAGGCTATTTCCAAGACCCGAACCCGTGACAACATCTTTACCGCTGCGCCGAAAACCCCCTTCCAAGCACCTTCGAGAGACTAACTGATAAATTTTAGGATTGAGGAAGTCACACAGACATCTAGCAGACTAGTCGTAACAAAACCATCTGTAGGTATATGATTATTGTTCTTCTACCAATAGGTATGGCCGACACTTCCTGGCACCGACACCCTGCCGCTTACCTCCTCTCATGACACCCCAATCTCACCTTTCTCCTTGGCGCCGCCGGCCAGACCAACCTTACTATAGCCTCCAGCCTCTGTTGCTCTCGTCCCACCCTTCACTGTTGTACCCAGCGCTGCTCACCCCTCTCTCGATAGAGGATACACGCACGCACGCACACACATCTCTGTTCATCCCCTTCAAGCTATATCATGTGGCACACAACTACGAGTCTACGACAACTAGTGAACGTTTTCCTTTGCATCATTACCCTCTATGGAATCACATACCACATCAAAGGGGAAACCAATCTCTTCGCCCATTCCCATTGGCGACAGACGGACTCGTCTCTGGCCTCTCCCTTCTCGCATGGGTGTGCAGCCTTGCCTGTCACGCATGCCGATAAGCGTGCAGTTCATCATCGTCCGGCGTGACATTTGTGTCTAGGGTGGGTAGCTCCTTTCCTCCCGTGGTTGCGCTCGCGTTCTCTTCCGTTTGGCCTATTTTTTGTTTCATTGTGGCGTCGCAAGACGCACCGTTTCCTTTGTTTTTTTTTGTATGTCATTTTGGTAGCGAATTCTCGATGGAGGTGATGTTGTAGGCCGTGCCATGTTTTCCGCCGCCGTCATAGTCCGATGGGGTTTATATAGGTGCCAGTATAACAACGATGGACCTCGGCTTCGGGGTTGTGTTGGCTTTAATGGTATGAACCAAGACGGTCATGGGTTTGGCCATATTGTTGTGGTTGCTCTGATGCGCTGGTTGCTAGTTTGTTGGTTCACCGTGCCGTGATGGCCGCTCGTGGTGAATCGAATTGGCCGAGGTGGGTGTTCAGATGTCTCATCGGGTCAAAACAGTTCAGCTGTGCCAGTTTGTCCTCGACGGTGGCTAAGGTGCTCCATGCTGGCTTGTAAGCGGCAGCTAATAGGGACTTTGTTGTTGTTTGCCCTGACTGGGTTAGGGTCGGTCAAACTTAGTACGATGGTGGCAGTGTGGGCCTGTTGTGTCGCGCGTCCCGTTGCCGCGTGCTTCTGGAGGTGTTGTAGTCTCCGGTTGCGTCTGCCGTGCTCCCAGTACGTTGGTTTCTGGCCGGCCTATGCATTGACAATGGCATGATAAGGGCTCTGTTCGATCTCCCAGGCATGCTGCGACGAGAAACCAAGTGCACCAAAAGACCCCACGCCCATTGCTGCCCGGCAACACCAAATAGCTGCTGTTTGGTTAGAATCAAGGAACCTATAGTGAGAGTCATCATTTGGGGCGAAGTCCTGCAACAACCACAACACAGCTCATCTGAGGCGACATTAGTAAGATGATTCTGAAGGTTAGCAGTCCCTCCTACATGACCTGCAATACTAGGATAGTAGGTTTGATTAAGTTAGAAAAGAAGTAAGCCATGTGTCGGTCCAAAAGGGAGTAGCTAAATCATTATTTGTGAGAACGAAGGAGATCTTTTCTAAGGTGGGAAGTTGCGAGTTAACTATTTTCCAGAGGGAATAGGACTTTGCATGCTTGTCGACAGTAGAGTGAGTGTAGCGTCCATGGTACAAATTGACCCAAGGAAGGTCAGGCCACTCGAGTAATTCGAGAGCAAGCTTCATTAGTACTCCCTCCGTTACTAAATACTATATGATGTCATATATTTAGGAACGGAGGGAGTACTCCTTAGTTCCATATTAGTTGTAGCTATTTTAGTTCTGTGTAAGCCAACTTTTTGTTGCCTAGAAAACCACTCCTTTTGATTTGCAAACTTTTAAGCCATTGTGTCCCATGCAAGTTCCCTCCGCCGTAAAAAAACGCTTTAAGAATTAGTCCACTTTTTTTTCTTTAAAAAAGGGAATGTGAAAAATAACATCAAGTAGATGACAATAAATTTCAAAACCGAGGAAGGAAGGGTCAATCTAGCACCATGATAAAGTAAACGGGCAACCCAACCACTGAAATATTTTAAGGAGATCGACTGAGGGGTGTATCACGCATCTGGCGGATGATCGTTTGAAAACATCTAGGGGGTCATGAGCTGTCTAATCATGTGATCTCATGTCTGCAGCGAGAGCCTTGTTGCAGGAACGTCCTGCAACAAGAGCTTTGTTGTGAAACACCATCTGGTCATGCGATCTCGTGATTGCAACAAGTGCCTTGTTGTGAGAATATTCAGTAACAAGAGCTATATATTACAAAATAACATCTCCATTTCGCACAACAAGAGCCTTTTTTTTGTGTGCAACAAGAGCCTTGTTGCAATTGCAACATGACCCTTGTTGAAAAAAAGAAAGAAAAACAACTTTGCTCATGTAGCCACCAGCTACGCTGTCCGACTCCGGTGAGTATGGACGACAATTGATGGCGCGCGGCACACTCCCGAGGTCACCTTGATGCGCTCCTTCCTGTCCTCCAGTCAGAAGTTACCGGAGAAGCCACCTCGCTAGCTTTGCCCGTCCTGAACCTCCGCCTCGCCCGGCTCTGACCGTGGTTCGCTGATGCCGCTGTGCCTGCTTCACTGCCCTGCCACTCAATGTCCTTCCCTTTCCTCCACCAGGCCTGCCTCTTAAGCCAACGTTGTCCTCCGGCTAGGTCATGGCGCCGCCTCTTTGCTCCTGAAGCCATGGTGTGACTGGCCTACTTTCGCCAATTGCAAAAACGGTCTAGTTGCAAAACCAGACTTTGGATAAGGTTGCTCCCAAGCCGTGCGATCAAAATCAGATCCGACAGCCACGGAGGCAGCGGACGCGCGTTGCATTATCAGCCGGGTGATGCCAAGCGTTTACGATTGAATAATCAGTTGAAAGGCAGAACCGACAGCTAGGGTTCATGCGGTGTCTCTTGTTCCTTTCTTTCGACCGAATTTGAGGCAATCCATCGTTATTGATTAAAGCCTCTTTGGTATACACATATATACAGACTCATATAGGTACAACATATTGTATAATTAATTAAATCGTTGCGTAGGAAAGTAGAGTAAATTTACATCAACGAGTCTATGATCCTCTGGTCCCTTCTATCGTCCAGACGAACCGCCTGCCATAGATGAAGGAGGAGGAGTCCCCAGCACACGCCGATGATTTGTCCGGCATACCCGACGACGCGCGAGGCGAGGTACACCGCCGGTCCGGCGGTGGACGGCTCGATGCACGCCATGAGGAATGCGGTGCTGAGGACGACGAAGAATGCTAGCAGAGTCGACCCCCATAGGAATCTGCGCCTGCTGCCCTGGTCGGCGTCGGCACTCGCAACGCCGTTGGCCGCATCATCGTCGTCGTCGGGATTGTAGAGGGTGAGGTGGTTGAGAACGAACCTCTCCTTCCACGCCCAGAAGCCGTGCCGGCTCGGCTCCGCCGTCGCCGCAGCCGGGAGCGAGTTCTCAATATCTCCCATCGATTGATCTGTGGGAACATACGTTTTTTTTTGGAGGGGTTTATATTCTTTTTTGTGGGGTCGTACGTAGTTAGGTCTATCTTCTTTTTTGTGGATCGTACGTAGTTAAGTCAATTACGCGGAGGATGTCGGTATACATGGACATCACAGCGTTGGCTGATATTATTATTTTTGGATCTGAATATTAACGTCACTTTTTAGCCATGGCAAAGTTTTCTATGACAAATTATATTGGGCGCTTATAGGCCCAGGCCATCAGATGTGAGCCAAGCGGCCGTTGGATTCAGGCAAAAAAAAAAAAAAACAGATCGCCCCCAGCTTCTTCTTCCTCGCGCAGGCGGCCTGGATCCGCATCTCCCGCTCGGGGAGCACGACGCCGCGCCTCCTGTCCCCTCCGGTGGTCGTCCCCGTCGTTAGTCCCCACCCTCGCCGGTCATCCTCGTCGCCCACCGGACCCCGCCCTCGCCGGCCGTCCTCGTCAACGGTCCCCCACCCTCCCGGCCTCGTTCTCGCCTCGACCAATGCACCAGCTCCACCTACGATTGCAGCTCTTGACGATGAAGTTTGTAGCTCCGCCGCCCTCGCCATTGATGCTCGCTGCAGGAAAAATACGTCGACGGCGGCCGTGAGTCAATCAACACCATTTGAATGGATGTAGCAAAAAATTTCACCGGTAGTAGCAAAATCAAACTACGGGAGCAGCAAAAACAATGTCGCCACCTTCGCGAGGTCGCAGCTCCGCCTTACATGGATGTAGCAAAAACCTCCAATGGTAGTAGCAAAATCCTGCTACGGTTGCAGCAAAAAAATCATTGTCGTCCTCGCGAGGTCACAGCTCTGCCTGATGGATGTAGCAAAAAGCTTTGCCGGCAGTAGCAAAATCCAACAACGGTTGCAGCTTTCCCTTTTTGTGCAGTGCTGTTGAAGCTTTCTATGTCTATGGCTGAAGCTTTTTTCAACGGCTGTTGAAGCTTTTCCAGGTGACGGTTGCAACACTTGTATACGCGGGAGGATCCGGGTGCTGCGAGCTCCCTCGGTCGCCGGCGAGATGGGATGGTCGCCGCGAGCTCCGAGCGGGGAGGGGA
>NC_041383.1:6151079-6180518 GCF_002162155.2 Triticum dicoccoides | reverse complement strand
AGAGGGCAGAAGAAGAGGACGACGCGACTCGAGGAAGAGGAAGAGGAAGAAGGGGATCGGGAGGAGGAAGAAGGGGATCGGGAAGAGCGCGAGCGTACGATGCGCTGCGCGTCGCTTCGATCGAGTGGCCCGCGTGGGACCGGCGGAACGGCTCGGCTGGTGCGCCGTTCCTAAACACTTCGCAATTATATTTGTCGAGCGTGACAATTTAATTGGCGAGCATGGCAAATCCGCCTCGGTTCAATTATTCCCAGAAAATTCTCATGCTTGCTCCCTAAAGTTTTCATCCCCACACCACTATAAATTCTCATAAAAAAATTCGGTTTGCCATGCCTTAATATCCGACGTCATGTTTTAGCATTCCTATTATTTTTTTGTCTTTAATTAAGTTATATTTGGTTTTAGCCCAACCAGTTGTTAACTGCAACAACCTTTGCCCTGGCACCAACAAGGGAGGGGCGACGATGACGCCGCGCTTTCAGCTTGCATCAGTGTTTGTAATCGTCGCTAGGTGGTCCACGGATCTGTATGTACTTTTTATTATTTTTGGTGTTCATTGTACTGCCATGATCGAATATATATGCACATACATTCACCCTTATGAACACACACACCCACACTATCCCTATGAGCATCTCCGAGAGACTGAGTTGGCATATAATCTTGAGGTTTACGAAGTCACGATGGGGGTCTCATAGTGGACAGAACGTCTTCTCCCATTGAACGTGCATCGCCGAAAATTCTGAAATAAATCTGGAAAAATACGAGCACCAGGATTCAGATTTTGATGCACTAGAATACCACTGTCCTAACCATCCAACCACAGGTTGGTCTGCAAAAAAAAGGACCCTGATAAGTGCCGTACGTGTGGCATGAACGTGTGATAACTCTGAACATTTCTTATGACAAGTTTAGTGACGTGAGGATGGCAACTTTAGTTGTGAAACATGACAACCTTTTTCTCGGATTGCAAGTTTCAATTTTTTTGGGATTTTTCTTCCGGATGGCAACTTTAGTTATAAAAAAGTCAGGACCGGATTGCTTCGTGCCACATGTGTGACACCTATCATTTAGAAAAAAATAGTTTTTAAAAAATGCTTAGAGTACATAGTATGGTTATATGGTTGAAGCGGATACCTCCAGGCATGGCCGCATAGATGTGTGCGTGTTAAACAGCAGCTAAGCATGGGAGATTGCAGTTCATTGGTTCGGTTTGTGATATGGCTTTATTCTCAGGCCTGCTTTGCAAGGTACGATATTGATCGTTGCCTTTTCCCAAAACCGGAAAGTTTCATGAATTTTAAAATTTCAACTTTAGAAAAATTTCATTTTTTTTTCAAAAAGATCATTAGTTTTAAAAACTTTTATGAAATTTGGGATAAATTGACGAATTTGAGAAAAGTTCACAAATAAAAAAAAAGACTTCAAAAAGTTCATAATTTGAAAAAGTTCGCAAAATGGAAAAAAATCCCGAATTTTAGAAAAGGTTCAGAAAATTTTGATTTATTTTTATATTTTTATTAAAAATCATGAATTTGCGAATTTTTTTCAAATTGTAAACAATTTCATGAATTTGAAAAATGAAATAAAAGTAGAAAACAAAACAAAGAAGAAGAAAAAGAAAACGAGCAAAACCAGTGCTGGAGAAAAAATAATAATGTGAAATGAACTTGGTTTTCTTTTTTAAGAAAAAAAGAGCAAAAAGGACTAAATGGACCGACCCACTTATGAAACCGTGCAATGTGTGCCAGATACCGTTTTGTACTCTAAGCGCCAAATAAGATCTAGTGTGAGAAGATGTCACCCAACTGACAGTGGGTTGGGTGGACCGTCCGGGGTGTTTCCTATTTAGGGCTGCAGGCGCCCGTTACAGGCCATTACGCAAACGGGCGCCTGCAGCTTACTCCCTCTACCGCGAGATGGGCTGGCCCATTTAGCGTTTCGCTACGTCTCTTTATAAAGTGCAAAAAATAGAGAGCTGGGCCGAATCGAACCCAGGACCTACATGTTCACAGCGCACCGAGCTAACGGTAAATTATGCACGGTAACTTCTTGCGTCCTTCTTATTCTTTTAGTTCCCATTTTGTTTTTCTGTTTCTTTTTCTTTTTCTGTTTTCTGTTCCTTTTTCTTTTTATTTATTTTTCTTAAATATGTGATTGTAAATCGATGAAATGTTTCTTCACAATCAACGGACATTTTTTTCAAAAATCCATGAACTGTTTTCAATTTTTGTGAACTTTCCCAAAAAATTCAAGAACTTGTTTTCAAATTCGATGATCTTTTTAAAAAATCGATGAACTTTTTTGGAATTTTGATGAACTTTTTTCAAATTTGATGAACTTTTTTTCAAGTTTTGTGAACTTGCCTAGAAAATTGATTAACTTTTTTCAATTTCGATGAACTTTTTTAAAATTTGATGAACTTTTCAAAACTAATGAACTTTTTGTTTGAAAATTGATGAACTTTTTTTCAAGTTTGTGAATTTTTCTTGAAAATTGATGAACTAATTTTGAAAATCCATGAACTTTTTCCAATTTTCGATGAACTTTTTGTTTGAAAATGGATGAACTTTTTTTCAAGTTTGTGAACTTTTCTTGAAAACTATGAATTTTGTTCGAAATCTATGAACCTTTTCAAATTCACTTTTTTTCGTCAAATAATTCAAAAAATATTAATTGGTACAGTTTTGTGCAATAAAATAGCGATGCAACTTTGTTATTATATAATTTGCGCTGTTATCTATCACTTGTGTCAAGTACTTCGAGTGGTTAGCAGAACTCTTACGCTAGTGAAACCGCACGAGTTCGAAACCTGTCAATAGCATTTATTTTTGCAATTTTTTAAACGCTATGATTTTTCGATGTTGTACACGTTTGTTGGGTCGTCCCAACTCGGTGGTGTAGTAGGCGCCAGGGAGGACTTCTGGCGCCTGTGGCGCCCAATAGGAGCTCCCACCGTCCGGACTCCTCTTGTCGTCCCCTCTACCAGGTTTGATTCCAGGCTAGGGGATTAGAGGTGCGAAAATGCTAGACTCATGGGCCTTTCGGGGCTAATATGGGGTTGTTCCATCTAATCAAACTAGCCCCCCCTGATTTTCCAGGAGGTGTGGGCCCCTTCCCACCCCTTAAACCCAATCCTAATCCTCCATGTCTGCTACCCCGTGAAGTCTGTATAAATCCTCCCCGTGAGTGTAGCATTACCGTTGGAGGTGTCCACTCATGTCCATGGGACAATTGAGGGATAATATTGGAGGCATAAAGTGTCGAGACTATCCACTTAGAAACATATATTTTCGCGATTTTTTAAACGCTATGATGTTTCGATGTTGTACACGTTTGTTGGGTCGGTCCAACTCGGTGGTGTAGTAGGCGCCAGGGAGGACTTCTGGCGCCTGTGGCGCCCAATAGGAGCTCCCACCGTCCGGACTCCTCTTGTCGTCCCCTCTACCAGGTTTGATTCCAGGCTAGGGGATTAGAGGTGCGAAAATGCTAGACTCATGGGCCTTTCGGGGCTAATATGGGGTTGTTCCATCTAATCAAACTAGCCCCCCTGATTTTCCAGGAGGTGTGGGCCCCTTCCCACCCCTTAAACCCAATCCTAATCCTCCATGTCTGCTACCCCGTGAAGTCTGTATAAATCCTCCCCGTGAGTGTAGCATTACCGTTGGAGGTGTCCACTCATGTCCATGGGACAATTGAGGGATAATATTGGAGGCATAAAGTGTCGAGACTATCCACTTAGAAACATATAAGGGCAACTCAAACGCGAATCACCAAATCATATGGCTTCAAGTCGGGGAACACATCCAGACGTGTCAGCAATGATAGGGGTGGGGGCCATGCAACCACAAGCACCAAATGCACACCCCTTTCACTAAAAAGATAAAATAAAACAAAACCAAATGTCTGCCTGTCTCCAGGTTCACTTTGACAAATGTATCTAGATGAATAACAATTCAACCATACATTTAAATTCTAGAGCACGACATGTTCAACAAACTTTTTAAATACATCGATCCCAAAAGCAAAAGAACCAGATGTTTGTGCCAAAGACCTCATATTCTCCACTCCTAAAAAGTGGCCTCCATCTCAAGCTTCCTCTCCTCGAGCCGAAACTTCTTCATAGGCACATGTTGATCCAGTTGCTATGCCAATTGAGCTTCATTCAACAATGCATCAATGTGAAGGGTTTGCCCTCCTTCGTTTGGACAATACACAATGATGTGCGCGCTAGACAATGGCATAATCAACAAGTTGCAACATTGAGAAAAATATTGAAATGGGACACAAGAGCACTAAAGATGCAAAAACTTACGAGCTCTTCGAGTGATGCACCCCTCAGTCACCTTTTTTGCACTTGTTCATAAGCACTGTAACACTTTGTTGATGGCCTTTTGAATGGCGTACCATCATGGGGTAGTGATTTTGCATCACAATCATGGTCGATTCCGTGCTATAGGACGCGTAGGGTTTTTGCTCATTGAACAAATCCTTAACTTTGACGAACATATTGATGCTATCTATACCAGAGGTATCAATTTAAGAGAATCCATCATACTCCTTTAGAAGAACAGCATAATCCCCAAAAACCAAAGGATAGGGATGGCACCCGCAGGGTATGGGTACGGGTGGAGGCAGCCCATACCCGTCCTCCAGGAACTTACCTATCACCCATACCCATACCCGTCAAGGGTATAACTTTTTCCCATACCCTTCACTCGGCAGGGTATATGGGTACCCACGGGTAAAAATACCCGCGTTTACAACACATCAAATTGAGTAGATAATAGTTGTAAAAAGCAACATATAATCATAACTTATTTATAGCAACACATTTTAAACAACAATGTACAACAACAAATCGTAAAAACACATTCTCATAAACATTTTTTTTGCCTATACCATAAACATGTTAAACAACAACACATAATCATAAATAACAACACATAGTCATACATTTTAAGTTCACAAAATCACGATAAATTACAGATATAATTTGACTGCACATTAAAGTTTTTACCTAGCACGGTTACGGGGGAAAGTTAATGCGTTAGGATATTAAAGGAAACCCACTTGTCAACATTTTAGATGGGTACATGGGTACGTGAGCATGGGTTATACGATCCCATACCCATTCCCTCTCTACCGGATGGGTATGTTATTTCCCATTTAAGTAGACATGGGTAAATTTTTGTCACACAACCTTGCCGTAGTAGGGTTTTTAACCACAGGGTACGCAGGTAATGGGTACCTATTGCCATCCCCCAAGGACCCTCTTCCATTGCCCTTTTCCAGCCACCCAAACATTGAAATTGCACCGTAAGAATATTTGGTTCAATGGCTCTGAATTTAACATCTAGAGCCGGTTGCCATTCATAATTCATTGTTTGCATAAATGAATTCTGCCTGAAGGGCTTGTTTGTACAAACCTACCAATCACAATCAACTACGCAACAGCCTTGCTACCAAAGTGGAGCAACTAGAAAGAGATTGAAGGGCACTGTAGAGTGCTAAACAACCGGTTGATAAGTGTTGGAACAATGGAGCTTGCAAAGAAAGAAGTGCGCATTCGCACTACCAGAGAGCGCATAGAGGGTTGGGAGAAGAGGCAGGAAGCGTTGCGGATGGAGCAGCAAGTGCTCTTTATTCGTCTAGCATCTCGCTAGAATAGAAGAGTCCGTAGATTCTTTTTAGTTTTCTTGCACTTTTTTAGCACGACATATTGGCTACATCTTGTGTTGTTAAGATTTTGCGAGTTTTCTGTAATCCCCAAACTATGGATTAAAATGCCTTCAATACCCGGATTTGTTTTTAGTTGGAGCTGAAATTAACGGAAATTTTCAGGTGATACCATGATACAACCTTCCGACAATATCTGAGGACCTATTGTACCTACGCACAATTGTAAGAGCAACTCTAGCAGACCCCGTATAAGTCTCAAACCCGCAAAATTCCGGTGAGTATATGGGCTCGGCCCAATTTTGTGGCCAGAACAGAGCCCGTATACTCACCTGGCTCGTAATTTTTTTACCGCAGCCTGCAAACTGCCCCCCCGATGCAGTCTATCTATGTGCTTGCGGGGCAGATAGGGTCGAAACCCTATCCCCTGCCACCGCATCTCGTCGCAATTCCCCACTCCCCCCTCACATTTCTCGCCACCGGTGAGACCCCTTCCGCCTCCAGCTGCCATGTGGGGCTGCATGTGGAGCTCTGGCCGCAGCTCTAGTGGCAGCTCAGGTGGGGGTGGCCACCCCGAGCACGAGCGGTGTGTCCGCTCGGACGGTGCGAGGAATCGCGCGGTGAGTAAGTGGATGAACAAGGGCCAAGAGCCGCCGCCGAGCCTTCTCCTTCGCGAGACGGAGGAGTACGACCGTCGGCATGGGCGTACGCCCTCCTCGGCCGCGGGCTCGTCCTCCGCCGCGAGATCTTCCCACACCGCGATCTCTTCCTCTTCCGGCGCGGGCCTTCTCCCCGTGAAGAGGGAGTGGTCGGAGGAGCCAGAGGAGATCGAGGTCGTCGCCGTCAAGAAGGAGCCGGAGGAGATCGAGCCCCAATGGGTATCATGAATAATAATTTTCAGTAGCATCATGAATAGATTTATCAATATTACCATCACATAAAGCATTCTTTTCATGATCCAAAATCATAGAAAATTTTGTTACTCTCTATATAAGAAATTTTATTCTCATTCACAATAGTGCGAATATCATATGAAACTCGAATACTATAAATTGGTTCCACATTAAAATATCAATGTTTAGTAAAAGGATATTAAAAATTATGACAATAATTATCACTACTTTTTATAACATAAGTATCATCACAATAATCATCATACGTAGCAACTTTGTTCTCATCGTAGTCAATTGACACCTCTTCCGAAATAGTGGAATCATTACTAAATAAAGTCATGAACTCTCCAAATCCACTTTTATCATTATAATAGGATTTAACACCCTCCAAAATAGTGGGATAAATATTATCTAAAGTTGACACTCTTCCAAACACTTTCATCAATATAATAATCATAAATAAGAGGCATGCTTTCATCATAACAAATTTTCTCATCAAAACTTGGGGGACTAAAATATCATGTTGATCAAACATAGCATCCCCAAGATTATGGATTTGCATATCATTAGCATCATGGACATTCAAACAATTCATACTAGTAACATTGCAATCACGCTCATCATTCAAAGTTTTTATGCCAAACATTTTATTGAATTCTTCTTCTATCAATTGAGCGCAATTTTCCTTTCCATCATTTCAAGAAAGACATTATAAATATGAACAATATGAGACCACCTCAATTCCATTTTTTTGTAGTTTTCTTTTTATAAACTAAACTAGTGATAAAACAAGAAACTAAAAGATTCAGTTGCAAGATCTAAAGATATACCTTCAAGCACTCACCTCCCCGGCAACGGTGCCAGAAAAGAGCTTGATGTCTACTACGCAACTTTATTCTTGTAGACTCGTGTTGGGCCTCCAAGCATAGAGTTTTATAGGGCAGTAGCAATTTTCCCTCAAGTGGATGACCTAAGGTTTATCAATCCGTGGGAGACTAATACGTCTCCAACGTATCTATAATTTTTTATTGTTCCATGCTATTATATTATCTGTTTTGGATGTTTAATGGGCTTTAATATGCTCTTTTATATTATTTTGGGACTAACCTATTAACCGAAGGCCCAGTGCCAGTTTATGTTTTTTTGCCTATTTCAGTGTTTTGCAGAAAAGGAATACCAAATGGAACGAAACCTTCGCGAGGATCTTTATTGGAACAAACGCAATCCAGAAGACTTGGAATTGAAGTTTGGAACACCGCGAGGTGGCCACGAGGCAGGAGGGCGCGCCCGGGGGGTAGGTGTGCCCCCACCCTCGTGGGCCCCATGGAGCTCCACCGACCTTGTTCTTCCGCCTATATATACTCTTATACCCTAAAAACATCAGGGGGCCCACGAAACCAATTTTCCACCATGACAACCTTTTGTACCCGTGAGATCCCATCTTGGGGCCTTTTTCGGTGCTCCGCTAGAGGGGGAATCGATCACGGAGGGCTTCTACAAACACCTTAGGCTCTCCGATGATGTGTGAGTAGTTTACCACAGACCTTCGGGTCCATAGTAATTAGCTAGATGGCTTCTTCTCTCTCTTTGATTCTAAATACAAAGTTCTCCTCGATGTTCTTGGAGATCTATTCGATGTAATATCATTTTGCAGTGTGTTTGCCGAGATCCGATGAATTGTGGATTTATGATCAAGTTTATCTATGAATAATATTTGGTTCTTCTCTGAATTCTTATATGCATGATTTGATATCTTTGCAAGTCTCCTCGAATTATCGGTTTAGTTTGGCCTACTAGATTGATCTTTCTTGCAATGGGGGAAGTGCTTAGCTTTGGGTTCAATCTTGCGGTGTCCTTTCCTAGTGACAGCAGGGGCAACAAGGCACGTATTGTATTGTTGCCATCAAGGATAAAAAAATGGGGTTTATATCATATTGCTTGAGTTTATCCTTCTACATCATGTCACCTTGCTTAATGCGTTACTCTGTTCTTATGAACTTAATACTCTAGATGCATGCTAGATAGCGGTCGATGTGTGGAGTAATAGTAGTAGATGCAGAATCGTTTCGGTCTACTTGACATGGATGTGATGCCTATGTTCATGATCATTTCCTAGATATTCTCATAACTATGCGCTTTTCTAGCTATCAATTGCTTGGCAGTAATTTGTTCGCCCACTGTAATATATGCTATCTTGAGAGAAGCCACTAGTGAAACCTATGGCCCCCGGGTCTATTTTCCATCATATAATCTTCTGTTTTCCATCATATAAGTGTCCGATCTACAATTCTAGTTTCCTATTTTATTTTGCAATCTTTACTTTCCAATCTATACAACAAAAATACCAAAAATATTTACTTTACTATCTTTATTAGATCTCACTTTTGCGAGTGGCCATGAAGGGATGGACAACCCCTTTATCACGTTGGTTGCAAGGTTCTTGATTGTTTGTGCAGGTACTAGGCGATTTGCGTGCAGTCTCCTACTGGATTGATACCTTGGTTCTCAAAAACAGAGGGAAATACTTACACTACTTTGCTGCATCACCCTTTCCTCTTCAAGGGAAAACCAACGCAAGCTCAAGAGGTAGCAAGAAGTATTTCTGGTGCCATTGCCGGGAAGATCTATGCTCAAGTCAAGACATACCAAGTACCCATCACAAACTCTTCTCCCTCGTATTTGTCATTCACCTCTTGTTTTCCTCTCCCCCACCTCTAAAACAAATTTCGAAAACCTTTGCCTTTTCTTCGCCTATTTCCCGTTCGCCTCTTTTCGTTTGCTTCTTGTGCTTTTAGGTGTTAGTGTGCCTGTTTGCTTGGATGGCTTTGCAAAAAAGCGTTGATCCTCACCTTAGAAGGTTGGAAGAAATTGAAAACAATGTTAGAAGCTTTATGTCTATGCAATTTGAGCATAATAATTTCTTCAGAAATGAGTTTAAAGAACACAAAAGTTTTATGGAGTACATGAATAAAGAGCTTGATGATATGTCTAAGGAATTTTATGGCTTGAAATCTCAGTTTGCTCAGCTTGAAAATTTAATATGCCAAATTTCGGATAAGCAAGCCACCTTAGTTAATAAGATGGCCGCTAAACCGGAAGATCTAGATGATAATAAAGATGAAGATCTAAAAGTGATTGGTGTGACTCCTATTAAATCTTTGTTTTCCAATATGAATCTTGATAAAGATGGGACTGGAGATGAGTCAACTTTAGTTAAAAGGCATCCCAATGATTCAGAGTTTTTAGATCTTGATTCTAAAATTAATAAAAGTGGGATTGAAGAGGTCAAAACTTTACATAGCAATGAACCCACTATTTTGGATTTCAAGGAATCTAATTATGATAATTGTTCTTTGATATATTGTATTTCCATGTTGCAATCCGTGTTAAATTCTCCACATGCTTATAGTCAAAATAAAGCTTTCACTAAACATATCGTTGATGCCTTAATGCAATCTTATGAAGAAAATCTTGAACTAGAAGTTTCTATTCCTAGAAAACTTTATGATGAGTGGCAACCTACTATTAAGATTAAGATTAAAGATTATGAATGCTATGCTTTGTGTGATTTGGGTGCTAGTGTTTCCATGATTCCAAAAACTTTGTGTGATGTGTTAGGTTTTCGTGAATTTGATGATTGTTCTTTAAACTTGCACCTTGCGGATTCCACCATTAAGAAACCTATGGGAAGGATTAATGATGTTCTTATTGTTGCAAATAGGAATTATGTTCCCGTAGATTTCATCGTTCTTGATATAGATTGCAATCCTACATGTCCTATTATTCTTGGTAGACCTTTCCTTAGAATGATTGGTGCAATTATTGACATGAAAGAAGGAAATAGTAGATTCCAATTTCCGTTAAGGAAAGGCATGGAACACTTTCCTAGAAAGAAAATCAGATTACCTTATGAATCTATTATGAGAGCCACTTATGAATTGCATGCCAAAGATGATAATACCTAGATCTATTCTTGCTTTTATGCCTAGCTAGGGGCATTAAACGATAGCGCTTGTTGGGAGGCAACCCAATTTTATTTTTGTTCTTTGCTTTTTGTTCATGTTTAGTAATAAATAATTCATCTACCCTCTGTTTAGATGTGGTTTTGTGATTTAATTAGTGTTTGTGCCAAGTAAAACCTTTAGGATAACCTACGGTGATAGTTAATTTGAGCTTGCTAAAAAACAGAAACTTTTGCGCGCACGAGAATAAGTTTTGTAAATCACAGGAACGTGATTTTTAGTTGATTATTTTTGCAGAGGATTAATAAACAAATTGCTTAGGACTTTCTAATTTATTAGGATTTTTGGAGTGAGAGAAGTATTCGAAAGTTACAGATTGCTACAGACTGTTCTGTTTTTGACAGATTCTGTTTTTCGTGTCTTGTTTACTTATTTTGATGAATCTATGAGTAGTATCGGGGGGTATAAATCATAGAGAAGTTGGAATACAGTAGGTTTAACACCAATATAAATAAAGAATGAGTTCATTACATTACCTTAAAGTGGTGGTTTGTTTTCTTATACTAACGGAGCTCACGAGGTTTTCTGTTAAGTTTTGTGTTGTGAAGTTTTCAAGTTTTTGGGTAAAGATTTGATGGATTTTGGAATAAGGAGTGGCAAGAGCCTAAGATTGGGGATGCCCAAGGCACCCCAAGGTAAAATTCAAGGACAACCAAAAGCCTAAGCTTGGGGATGCCCCGGAAGGCATCCCCTCTTTCGTCTTTGTCTATCGGTAACTTTACTTGAGGCTATATTTTTATTCACCACATGATATGTGTTTTGCTTGGAGCGTCTTGTATGATTTGAGTCTTTGCTTTTAGTTTACCACAATCATCCTTGATGTACACACTTTTGGGATAGACACACATGAATCGTAATTTATTAGAATACTCTATGTGCTTCACTTATATCTTTTGAGCTAGATAATTTTGCTCTAGTGCTTCACTTATATCTTTTTAGAGCACGGTGGTGGTTTATTTTATAGAAATTATTGATCTCTCATGATTCACTTATATTATTTTGAGAGTCTTTTAGAACATCATGGTAATTTGCTTTGGTTATAAAATTAGTCCTAATATGATGATCATCCAAGATGGGTATAATAAAAACTTTCATATAAAGTGCGTTGAATACTATGAGAAGTTAGATGCTTGATGACTGTTTGGAGATATGAGGATGGTGATATTAGAGTCATGCTAATGGATTAGTTGTGAATTTGAGATATACTTGTGTTAAAGTTTGTGATTCCCGTAGCATGCTCGTATGGTGAACCGTTATGTGATGACGTTGGAGCATGATTTATTTATTGATTGTCTTCCTTATGTGTGGAGGCCGGGATTGCGAGATGGTTAACTCCTACCAACCTTTCCCTAGGAGCATGCGTGTAGTACTTTGTTTTGATGACTTGTAGATTTTTGAATAAGTATGTGAGTTCTTTATGACTAATGTTGAGTCCATGGATTATACGCACTCTCACCCTTCCACCATTGCTAGCGCTCTTGTGCCGCGCAACTCTCGCCGGTACCATAAACCCACCATACACCTTCCTCAAAACAGCCACCATACCTACCCATTATGGCATTTCCATAGCCATTCCAAGATATATTGCCATGCAACTTTCCACCTTTCGTTTATTATGACACGCTCCATCATTGTCATATTGCTTTGCATGATCATGTAGTTGACATCGTATTTGTGGCAAAGCCACCATTCATAATTTTTTCATACATGTCACTCTTGATTCATTGCACATCCCGGTACACCGCCGGAGGCATTCACATAGAGTCATATTTTGTTCTAAGTATCGAGTTGTAATTCATGAGTTGTAAGTAAATAAAAGTGTGATGATCTTAATTATTAGAGCATTGTCCCATGTGAGGAAAGGATGATGGAGACTATGATTCCCCCACAAGTCGGGATGAGACTCCGGACTTTATGAAAAATAAAAGAGGCCAAAGAAGCCCAAATAAAAAAAGAGGCCAAAGAAGCCCAACAAAAAATGAGAGAAAAAGAGAGAAGGGACAATGTTACTATCCTTTTTCCACACTTGTGCTTCAAAGTAGCACCATGATCTTCATGATAGAGAGTCTCTTATTTTGTCACTTTCATATACTAGTGGGAATTTTTGTTATAGAACTTGGCTTGTATATTCCAATCATGGGCTTCCTCAAATTGCCCTAGGTCTTCGTGAGCGAGCAAGTTGGATGCATACCCACTTAGTTTCTTTTGTTGAGCTTACATACACTTATAGCTCTAGTGCATACGTTGCATGGCAATCCCTACTCACTCACATTGATATCTATTGATGGGCATCTCCATAGCCCATTGACACACCTAGTTGATGTGAGACTATCTTCTCCTTTTTGTCTTCTCCACAACCACCATATTCTATTCCACCTATAGTGTTATGTCCATGGCTCACGCTCATGTATTGCGTGAAAGTTGAAAAGGTTTGAAATACTAAAGTATGAAACAATTGCTTGGCTAAAACCGGGGTTGTGCATGATTTAAATTTTTTTTGTGATGAAGATAGAGCATGCCCAGACTATATGATTTTGTAGGGATAACTTTCTTTGGCCATGTTATTTTGAGAAGACATAATTGCTTTGTTAGTATGCTTGAAGTATTATTATTCTTATGCCAATATTAAACCTTTGTCTTGAATCTTTCGGATCTGAACATTCATGCCACAATAAAGAAAATTACAATGATAATTATGTTAGGTAGCATTCCACATCAAAAATTCTATTTTTATCATTTACCTACTCGAGGACAAGAAGGAATTAAGCTTGGGGATGCTTGATACGTCTCCAACGTATCTATAATTTTTGATTGTTCCATGCTATTATATTATCTATTTTGGATGTTTAATGGGCTTTAATATGCTCTTTTATATTATCTTTGTGACTAACCTATTAACTAAAGGTCCAGTGCAGTTTCTTTTTTTTGCCTATTTCAGTGTTTTGCAGAAAAGGAATACCAAACGGAATCCAAACGGAATGAAACCTTTGCGAGGATCTTTCTTGGAACAAATGCAGTCCAGAAGACTAGCTTGGAGTTGAAGCCCGGAACACCTCGAGGCGGCCACGAGGCAGGAGGGTGCACCTAGGTGGGTAGGCGCGCCCCCACCCTCATGGGCCCCATGAAGCTCCACCGACCTATTTCTTCCGCCTATATATACTCTTATAACCTAAAAACATCAGGGGGAGCCACGAAACCAATTTTCCACCACCGCAACCTTCTGTACCCATGAGATCCCATCTTGGGGCCTTTTCCGGAGGTCCACCGGAGGGGGAATCGATCATAGAGGGCTTCTACACCAACACCATAGCTTCTCCGATGATGTGTGAGTAGTTTACCACAGACCTTCGGGTCCATAGTTAGCTAGATGGCTTCTTCTGTCTCTTTGATTATCAATACAAAGTTCTCCTCGATGTTCTTGGAGATCTATTCGATGTAATATCTTTTTGTGGTGTGTTTGCCTAGATCCGATGAATTGTGGATTTATGATCAAGTTTATCTATGAATAATATTTGGTTCTTTTATGAATTCTTATATGCATGATTTGATATCTTTGCAAGTCTCTTCGAATTATCGTTTAGTTTGGCCTACTAGATTGATTGTCTTTCTTGCAATGGGAGAAGTGCTTAGCTTTGGGTTCAATCTTGCGGTGTCCTTTCTCAGTGTCAGCAGGGGCAACAAGGCATGTATTGTATTGTATTGTTGCCATCGAGGATAAAAAGATGGGGTTTATATCATATTGCTTGAGTTTATCCCTCTACATCATGTTATCTTGCTTAATGTGTTACACTGTTCTTATGAACTTAATACTCTAGATGCATGCTGGATAGCGGTCGATGTGTGGAGTAATAGTAGTAGATGCAGAATCATTTCGGTCTACTTGACGCGGATGTGATGCCTATGTTCATGATCATTGCCTAGATATTCTCATAACTATGCGCTTTTCTATCAATTGCTCGACAGTAATTTGTTCACCCACTGTAATATATGCTATCTTGAGAGAAGCCACAAGTGAACACTACTAGGGAAAACGCTATACACAGAGGTATAGCAGTAGCGTGGGTCAAAACTCGGCGCTAGCGCTACTTAGTAGTAGCGCTTGTTGCATAACCACGCTACAATCATTATTTTAGTAGTAGTGCGTCTTCACAGAAAAGCGCTACTACTAAAATTCTCTCACTAGTGCCGGTAGGCTAGGAATAGTAGCAGCGCTTCTCCGAGAAGCACGCTACTGCTAAAAACATTGTAGCAGCGCGTTTCTTCTTTACAGCGCTACTGCTATGTAAAAGAGAATAAATAGAAAAATAAGTAGAAAAGTAAAAGAAAATGAAAGAAATAGAAAAAGGAGAAATGAAAAAAAGAAAATGTAAAGAAAACAAAAGAAAAAGCAAAAGAAAACAGAAAGGGTTAGCTGCAGCGCGTTTCTCTGGAACACGCTATAGCTATCTTAGCTATAGCGCGTTTCAGCAAAACGTGCTGCTGCTAGTTTGACTCAAATCCCGGCAGCCCTGGCTCAAAATTTCGCTAAGTCCTTCCCCCCCTCTCTCTACCCCCCTGTCCCCCAACTGCTCCATCGCCGCCGTTGCCCTACCACACACCTTCGACCACACCGCCGCCGCCCGCCGCCCGAGGCCGCCTTCGACCACACCGCCGCCGCCCGCCGCCTTCGACCACACTGCCGCCGCCCGAGGCCGCCCCCTCGACCTGACAACCGACGCCCGAGGCCGTCGTTGACCTCACTGTCGCCTCCCTCGAGCTCGCCGCCGCCCTCGACCTCACCGCCGCTGCCCTCACCGCCGACCGTAAGGCTATGCCTCTCCTGTCCCTACCCTCCTATTTCTCTCTGCTAGGGCAATTATATATATGTGTTGATACTGTGTTGATGTTCATATGAACCCTAGGTGTTCATATGAACCCTAGATTTTTTTAGGGCAGTAGGCATTTTATAGCATTTAGGAAAAATGATTTGCAATTTTTTTAGGAAATTAGCTAGGGCAATTTTTATGAAAATTCTTAAACAGTAATTCCATTTATCTTTAAACTAAAAGAGGGTATATAAATAATAGTAGCATTTAGATTTAAATTAACAGAGGGTATAAACAAAAAACACTTAGCTATAAAAAAATATTTTGACTACGGACCTGAATTTGTTCCAAATTTCATTCAAATGAAATTTGAATTATTTGGACTATGGACCTGAATATTTTTGAAGAAATTGGGTGTAGGTACTAAGGTCTTGCTGTGGAAATTCTGGTGAGGTCAAAAGGGTTAGAGAAAATGTAGTTCCTAGACTTTTAGCTTTAGACAAAAAACAAAAGTATTTAGCTATAAATAAAAAACAGTAGCTATGACATTTAGCTATAAACAAAAAACAAAATTGTTTTTCTTTTCAAAAACTTTGTCAAACAGAACAGTAGCTATATGTCATTGATGTTCATTTGCATATTCCATTATTGTTGATTATATCTTTTCATTGAAGTGGCCATGTTATATGCAAATTCCTCAATAGTGTTTGCTCATGTTATATCTTTTCATTGAAGTTGTTCGATTGTGCCCAAGTGGCTTTGTTGTTTGCAGGGAATGATGCTGAGTGGCCTATGTTTTGCCAGAATATTGATTCATTTCTGTTCCGGCAAATTTCAGGTTCTCAATTTGTCCACTTTTTAGCAAAGGTCATGCCGAAATTTTCCGTGAATTTCGGCATGACTTGTGCTACAAACTAGGACATATCGAGTGCCCGGGATTTGCCGCACCAGGAAGGAGTCAACATTCCTGCAAAACAATCGTCCTTTTTATGTCATTATTCATTTTATTAGGTCTAGAATTAATTGACTAGATTTAATCATAGGAAACATGGCTAGCAACGATGAAGGACAGGGTTCTGGTGATTGCGACGACGTCTACCTGGCGGCAGACGAATATTTTAGCCTTGCCGACGATCAACCGATGTTGTTGCTGGGCCCACCGGTGGCATCGGGGACTGAGACCGACACGCAGACCGGTGCTGAGACTGAGACCGGCGCTGAGATTCAGACCGACATCGAGACCGGCGTTGAGACCGGTGCTACCTCGGGGAGCGGAGCCGGTGTAGAAACGAAAGCAAAGAGGCAACGACTTCCTAACAAACTCAGGACTACTAGGCTGGTGGTCACGGAGGTGGACGACGACATTTTTGAGCCAAAGACGCCCGAGGAAGCTCGCTCGTGCTACGGCAATCAAATAGGTTGCATCGTACGGACAACTGCCACCATCAACGATGAGAAACTACAGAAGATAGAAAATATGAGGAGCTCCCTCCTAAAGAAGTTTCACCAGATATTCTTGTTCCCTGGCCGGAATGAGAAGGATTATGAAGATCCAGACGAGGACCCGGCAATGAAGAAGATAAACAAACACGCCATGACCAAGTTCAGCGACGCGTTGGCCTCCTGGAAAACTCGAGTGAAAGAAAGGATCATCGACAAGAAGGAACCCTACTCCGAGATTGTAAAGGATAATCCAAGAATCACGGAAGACCAGTTTCAAATATTCAAGGAGGCTTGCGAGGCCGAAGCTGCCAAAAACAAGTCTAAGTACATGAAGGGGCTTCAACAGAGGAACATTGGGAGCCACCACCTCGGAAGCTGTGGTTACGGCGGAAAGAGGTCCAAATGGGCCAAGGAGAACGCAGAAGCCGCGAGTCTGGGCATCCCAGACCCCTTGGCGGATTTCACCGCCCCGCAGGAGCGTGACGTCCTGAGGGCCCGACACCGTTGGGACCCAGTGAAGAAGGTTTACGAGACAACACCGGTCATTACGGAGTTCATGAGACTGCTGGTAATTTTAGTTTCTGATCAATTCGGCTGCACACGTTAGTCATATTTGTAAATGATCATTGTGCCTTTTGCAGAGAGAGCAACACCGGATTGCGGCCGAAAGCGACTCGCCGTCTAAGGCATTGGCGAGGCCCAAGTGGGACACTCCATTCAACCGGGCGTTGAACATATTGAAACGACAACCGGTGGATACTCGACCGTCGTATGGACGCGTGCATGGTGTCGGAGACGGCACCACGTGGAAGAAGTACTACCATGAGACCATGGAGGAGAGAAAGGAAAGACGGAGGTTAACTGAAGAAAACATCGACAAGAAGGTTGAGATTGCGGTTGAGAAGAAATCATGTCAGACAGTCGCAACAGCGGTAGCTGCCGCAAAACAGGTGGTTGCAGATTTGTCTACTTCCTTGGTGATGGGCGTTATCACTTGGACAAGGAAAAATCTAGAAAAAAATGCAGAGGACTTTCCCCTTGCTAACTTCTTGGGAGCACCTGCTCCCGCACCGGCTCCCGCACCGGCTACCGCACCTGCTCTCGCACCGGCTCCTGCACCGGCTCCCGCACTGGACGTGCTCGGCGGTGCTTCATCTTTGGCTAAGCTCGACGCCCTCACGGTATCTGTCACACCGGCCCCCTTCAATATAAATGTATTATCTCCCGTTTTCGTTGCTTTTTGGATGTCTCACGTCGCAGACTTTTCTTTGCAGGCCGACGAAACCCCGTGCACCATACTGTACACCATCGGCGACCAGAAGGTGGCCGTGGGGAAGGCGAAGATAATGAAATCGAAGGAACCATTGTTCCACAACCGGCCGATCCCCCCGAACGTCTTCATGGTTTCCATGGCCAGTGTCGAACCGGGCCACGAGAATTTGCCTCCTCCAACACTACTGGTGGATGACGAGGAGACACCGCGGCGGCTTGGTGATTGTTGCAATGGGTGGGTCCTGTTGTGGCCAAAGAGTCTGCTTCGTCTGGAGGCGGCCAGGAGCACACCCACGAGCACGCAGCCTCAGCAAGGTATGAACATCAACACCCCACCTACCCAATTAGCGTCGGGTGTCGGGTTGGGTGATGGCGGACGGGGTAAGGAGGAGGCTCCATTAGTCACTGATGACATTGCCATGGATGAGGATGAGGATGACGATGGCGCTGAACAGTATGTCTATACTGGCGCCTCCTCAGGGTTTGAGCGTCATGAGTCGGTGCCTGAATTACCGTCTCAACGTATTATTGACTACCTTCCGGTAGTAAAGAAGTCTAGGAAGAGAGCGAGGAAAGGCAAAAAAGCTGATTCTATGATCCATCCGCCTCAGCAGCCTCGGCTTCAGGACCGTATAGATATCCCCAATGCGGATAAATGGCATATCCCCGGTCAACCAATCCTACCTGCAACAGCGCTACGTGCCAGATTCGGCGATCTAAGGAGACTTCATGACGATCTGCTGCGGGTAGAGAAATGCCTCATCGCCTCGAAAGATCCAGGATACCCACTCTACGTGGTTAACATTCCGCGGCAAATGTTGTACATCAACAGCTTCTCTGCGGATAAGTTCTTCCTCCAATTCGATTACATATTCGACAAGTTTCATGTGAAGAAGCTGGATTTTAAGTTTGTCTACCTTTATGCCTTGCACATGAACTACATCATTGGGGTTGAGCAGATACGTCATATCTGTGTCGCTGACCCGTACTACATGCACGAGAGCTTCTTGGGAGTCTGTGCAGAGCAGCGTGAATACGCGAGGGATTACATCGTTAGTTTCATGCTAGCCAATAAGGACAAGGAGGCAATTCTTGTGCCTTATCATCCCGTGTAAGTCATCCGCGTTGCTATCCTTCCTTCGATTTCAATAATTCATTTACACGGTGGAGGCTAATTAATTTGAGGTGTACTTATTTTGCGCAGCGGCGGGCGCGCCGTCCTCATCATCCTCTACCCCCGATTCTCCCACACTCTTTACTTGGAATCGTTGAAGAACATTCACAAAAAGGATTACACCCACATCAAAGATGTTCTCAACAGTGCTATGTTTTACTACCAAGCAAGGGGTGGAGAGGTTAGGGACAAGAAGAGAAGGGGCGGCAAGGCCGCCTTCAGCCATAAGACCGACTTCTGCTGCATCCAGCAACCGAACGATTCTCTTAATGATGGATTCTATGTCCTACACCACATGCTGGAGTACAGATGGGATCACCAGAACCTTCACATGTCACCTAGATCTGGCGATGCCCATATTCTGCAATGGGCAAAGGACATAGGAGATATCGAGGATCATCGACTTCGAGCTGAGTTCTATAACATCCAATGCGAACTTGCCCAAATCATCATGAAAGAGGTCATCGGAAAAACAGGGATGTTCTACGGAGAAGGACAAATGTCGCGGGAAGATATCCGAACATGGATAGCCTCTCAGCATCTCGACATGAAGCCTTTCACTAAGCTCGGGGACTATCTCCCTGACCTCGATGGATGGCACGGCATGTTGGAGTGATTGTCGATATATGACAATGTGTCTGTTTAGTCCATACTTTCCGTATGACAAAACTTTGAGTTATGCGCAGTGAAACTTTATTTGTGATGTAATTAAACCGTCCTCCTCCTCGACTAGCGAAGATCACTCTAGTTAGGGCATTTTGGGTACGATGAACTTTGTTATTTATGCTTATGATATGTTGTTTCTATTTTTGTCAAGTCTGTCTCTTTCTGTTGTTCAACTATATATGTTGCATATCATCGACTCATGTGACGATGCAGGTGCATAGATCATCGATGGCGAAGAAGTGCTACGCCAGGAGTATATATACGATGAGTGACCGGAGTTTCAGGCCCAGGTGTTGCCGGTTTCCGGTTTCCGAGCGACAAGCAGTAGTTAGTTTAGGTTCACGCTAATGCGAGAGAGGGATACGAACTCATTTACTCAAAGTGATAGCTCTTCTCGCGTATACCATTGTTTAGATGGATGACGATGTATTTGCAAGTAATCAAGGACTTGTATCGCTATTTTCGAGATGATGACGAGAGACCACTTTGTGTTGGATGATGATTATGATGAGACTATTTGTATGTATATGCTATGATTATATTCGTGGTCTCGCAGGCATTTGTATGTGTATCATGATGACATTTCTATGTGTTAAAGATTCTTCTATAAAGCCTGTTCAAATAAAAAACAAATATGCCCCAAAAAAACCCTGTTAAATTAGCAGTAGCGAGTGTATAGAAGTCAGCAGCAGCGCCGCTATAGCAGCAGCGCGTTGCTGCAAAGGGTGCTAGAGCTACTAGCAGTAGCGTGCTCCCAGTAACCGCGCTGCTGCTACACTTGTGTAGCAGTAGCGCCGGTAACCACGCGCTACTGCTATATGTTAGTTGTAGCGCCTTATTAGTAGCGCCCCACCCCGCGCTACTGATACACCTAAAACCCACGCTGCTGCTAGCCTTTTCCCTAGTAGTGGAAACCTATGGCCCAGGGTCTATTTTCCATCATATAATCTTATTTTTTCCATCATATAAGTTTCCGATCTACAATTCTTGTTTCCTATTTTATTTTGCGATCTTTGTTTCCAATCTATACAACAAAAATACCAAAAATATTTACTTTACTATCTTTATTAGATCTCACTTTTGCGAGTGGCCGTGAAGGGATTGACAACCCCTTTATCGCGTTGGTTGCAAGGTTCTTGATTGTTTGTGCATGTACTAGGCGATTTGCATGTAGTCTCCTACTGTATTGATACCTTAGTTCTCAAAAACTGAGGGAAATACTTACGCTACTTTGCTGCATCACCCTTTCCTCTTCAAGGGAAAACCAACGCATGCTCAAGAGGTAGCAGAGACGTAGGATGAAGATGGTCTCTCTCAAACAACCCTGCAACCAAATGACAAAGAGTCTCTTGTGTCCCCAACACACCAAATACACCGGTAAATCGTATAGGTGCACTAGTTCGGCGAAGAGATGGTGATACAGGTGTAGTAATAATAGTAGATATTGATTTTTGTAACAGTAACAATAAAAAATAGCAAGGTAGCAAGTAAAGAAAGTGAGCACAAACGGTATTTTAATGCTTGAAAATGAGGCCTAGGGTCCATACTTTCGCTAGTGCAATCTCTCAACAATGCTAATCTAATTGGATCACATAACCATCCCTCAACGTGTGATGAAGAATCACTCCAAAGTTCTTATCTAGCAGAGAACATAAGAAGAATTTTTTTGTAGGTATTCTTTTTGATCGATCTATCCAAGAGTACATACTAAAATAACACCAAATTATTCTTTCCGATCGATCTATCAAGAGTTCTTACTAAAGTAACACTAAGTTATTCTTTCTGATCGATCTATCAAGAGTTCGTACTAAAATAACACCAAGGCATATTGAGATTCATAATACTCAATCTAACACAAAGAACCTGAAAGAGTGCCCGAAGATTTCTACCGGAGAAACAAAAGACGAGAGCGTGCATCAACCCCTATGCATGGATTACCCTAATGTCACCTCGGGAATCCGCGAGTTGAGTTCCAAAACATATCTCAAGTGAATCAATATAACACCCCATTGTCACCATGGGTAATCATATGCATGCATCAAGTGCTCTCAAATCCATAAAAGCATTCAATCCGATAAAACGAAATCTAAAAGGGAAAACTCAATTCATCGCAACAAGATAGAGAGGGGAAAACACCATATGATTTTTGGGAAACATTGCATGGAAAGCAAAAAAATTCTATGCACACGCACCGATCTATGCATGGAGATGAATAGCAACGAGGGGAAGAGTGTGTCTACGTACCCTCATAGACCATAAGCGGAAGCATTTGACAACGTGGTTGATGTAGTCGAACATCTTCTATCTTCGACCGATCAAGTACCAAACGTACGACACCTTCGAGTTCTGCACACGTTCAGCTCGGTGACGTCCCTCGCCTTCTTGATCCAGCAAGATGTCGAGGTAGTAGATGAGTTCCGTCAGCACGATGGCATGGTGACGGTGATGGTGAAGTGATCCTCGTAGAGCTTCGCCTAAGCACTACGAAAATATGACCGGGGGTGTAAACGATGGAGGGGGCACCGCACATAGCTAGGCAATTGTCTAGGGTGTGCTAGGGGCGCCCCCACATATATAAAGGAGGGAGGGAGAGGGGAGGCAGCCAGGGTGTGCCCCAAGTAGGATCCGAATCCTACTTGGGGTTTCCCCAAGTGGCACTCCCTGCCTTATTTCACTGGAGAAGAAAGGGAAGGGGGAAGAGAGAAAGGAAAGTGGGGCCGAGCCCCCTTTTTCCTTCTCCCAATTTGGCCTCCTACCGTGGGGGGGGGGGGGGCGCCACCCCTTGTGGGCTGGTGTGCTCCGCTCTCATGGCCCATATGGCCCATATACCCCCCGTTGGTTCCGGTAACCCCTCCGGTACTCCGATAAATACCGAATACACTCCGAAACACTTCCGATGTATGAATACTATCATCCTATATATCAATATTTACCTCTCAACCATTTCGAGACTCCTCGTCATGTCCATGATCACATCCGGGACTCCGAACAACATTAGGTCACCAAATCATATAACTCATATAACACTATATTGTCAACAAACGTTAAGCGTGCGGACCCTACGAGTTCGAGAACTATGTAGACATCACCGAGACACCTCTCCGGTCAATAACCAATTGCGGAACCTGGATGCTCATATTGGCTCCTACATATTCTACGAAGATCTTTATCGGTTGAACCGTTATGACAACATACGTAATTCCCTTTGTCTATCAGTATGTTACTTTCCCGAGATTTGATCATCGATATCTTCATACCTAGTTCAATCTCGTTACCAGAAAGTCTCTTTACTTGTTCCGTATACATCATCACTCATTAGTCACTTTGCTTGCAAGGCTTGTTATGATGTGTATTACCGAGAGGGCCCAGAGATACCTCTCTGATACTTGGAGTGACAAATCCTAATCTCGATCTATGACAACTCAACAAACACCTTCGGAGATACTTGTGGAGCTTCTTTATAATCACCCAGTTACGTTGTGAGTTTGATAGCACACAAGGCATTCCTTCGGTATCCAGGAGTTGCATAATTTCATAGTCGAAGGAATATGTATTTGACATGAAGAAAGCAATAACAATAAAACTGAACAATCATTATGCTAAGCTAGCGGATGGTTCCTGTCCATCACATCATTCTCCTAATGATGTGAGCCCTTTATCAAATGACAACTCTTGTCCATGGTTAGGAAACCTTAACCATCTTTGATCAACGAGCTATTTTAGTAGAGGCTCACTAGGGACACGGTGTTTGTTTATGTATTCACACATGTATTTAAGTTTCCGATCAATACAATTCTAGCATGAATAATAAACCTTTATGTTGAATAAGGAAATATAAAATAACAACTTTATTATTGCCTCTAGTGCATATTTCCTTCAGTCTCCCACTTGCACTAGAGTCAATAATCTTGTTCACATCGTCATGTAATTAACACCCATAGTTCACATCGTCATGTGACCAATACCCAAAGAGTTTATTAGATTCAATAATCTAGTTCACATCGCTATGTGATTAACACCCAAAGAGCAATAAGGTGAGATCATGTTTTGCTTGTGAGAGAGGTTTAGTCAACGGGTCTGCCACATTCAGATCTGTATGTATTTTGCAAATTTCTATGTCTACAATGCTCTGCATGGAGCTACTCTAGCTAATTGCTCCCACTTTCAATACATATCCATATTGACACTTAGAGTCATATGGATCGGTGTAAAAGCTTGCATCGACATAACTCTTTACGACGAACTCTTTATCACCTCCATAACTGAGAAATATTTCTTTAGTCCTCTAAGGATAATTTTGACTGTTGTCTAGTGATCTACTCCTGGATCACTATTGTACCTCCTTGCCAAACTCATAGAAAGGTACACAATAGGTTTGGTACACAGCATGGCATACTTTGTAGAACCTATGGCTGAGGCATAGGGAATGACTTTCATTCTCTCTCTATCTTCTGCCATGGTCGGGCTTTGAGTCTTACTCAACTTCACACCTTACAATACAACATAGAACTCCTTCTTTGACTGATCCATTTTGAACTCCTTCAAAATCTTGTCAAGGTATGTACTCATTGAAAATCTTATCAAGCGTCTTGATCTATATCTATAGATCTTGATGGCCAATATGTAAGCAGCTTCACAAAGGTCGTTCATTGAAAAACTCTATTCATGTATCCTTTTATGCTATCCAAAAATTCTATATCATTTCCAATCTACAATATGTCATCCAAAATAATATCAGAAATGCTACAAAGCTCCCACTCACTTTCTTGTAAATACAGGCTTCTCCGAAAGTCTGTATAAAACCATATGCTTTGATCACCTCATCAAAGCGTATATTCCAAATCCGAGATGCCTACACCAGTCCATAGATGGATCGATCGAGCTTGCGCACTTTGTTAGCACCTTTAGGATTGAGAAAACCTTCTGGTTGCATCAGATACAACTCTTCTTTAAAAAACCCATTAAGGAATGCAATTTTGACGTCCATTTTCCAGATTTCATAATCATAAAATGCGGCAATTGCTAACATGATTCAGACAGACTTAAGCATCGCTACGGGTGAGAAAGTCTCATCATAGTCAACTCCTTGAACTTGTCGAAAATCTTTTGCGACAAGTCGAGCTTTGTAGACTGTAACATTACCATCAACGTCAGTCTTCTTCTTGAAGATCCATTTATTCTCTATGGCTCGCCGATCATCAGGCAAGTCCACCAAAGTCCACACTTTGTTCTCACACATGGATCCTATCTCAGATTTCATGGCCTCAAGCCATTTATCGGAATCTGGGCTATTCATAGATTCTTCATAGTTCATAGGTTCGCCATGGTCTAGTAACATGACTTCCAGAACAAGATTACCGTACCACTCTGGTGCGGATCGTGCTCTGGTTGACCTACGAGGTTCGGTAGTAACTTGATCTGATGTTTCATGATCATCATCATTAGCTTCCTATCTAGTTGGTGTAGGCATCACGAGAATGGTTTTCTGTGATGAGCTACTTTCCAATTCGAGAGAAGGTACAATTGCCTCATCAAGTTCTACTTTCCTCCCATTCATTTCTTTCGAGAGAAACTCCTTCTCTAGAAATTTTCCATTCTTGGCAACAAAGATCTTGCCTTCGGATCTGTGGTAGAAGGTGTACCCAATTGTTTCCTTAGGGTATCCTATGAAGACACACTTCTCCGATTTGGGTTCGAGCTTATCGGGTTGAAGCCTTTTGACATAAGTGTCGCAACCCCAAATTTTAAGAAACGACAGCTCAGGTTTCTTGCCAAACCACAGTTCATACGGTGTCATCTCAGCGGATTTAGACGGTGCCCTATTTAACGTGAATGGAGCTATCTCTAATGCATAACCCCAAAACGATAGTGGTAAATTGGTAAGAGACTTCATAGAACACACCATATCTAATAAAGTACGGTTATGCCATTCAGACACACCATTACGCTGTGGTGTTCCAGGTGGCATGAGTTGTGAAACGACTCCACATTGTTTTAAATGAAGGCCAAACTCGTAACTCAAATATTCACCTCCATGATCAGATCGTAGAAACTTTATTTTCTTGTTACGATGATTCTCCACTTCACTCTAAAATTCTTTGAACTTTTCAAATGTTTTAGACTTGTGTTTCAGCAAGTGGATATACCATATCTACTCAAATCATCTGTAAAGGTGAGAAAATAACGATACCCGCCACGTGCTTCAATACTCATCAGACCGCATACATCGGTATGAATTATTTCCAATAAGTTATTAGCTCGCTCCATTGTTCCAGAGAACGGAGTTTTAGTTATCTTGCCCATGAGGCATGGTTCACAAGTATCAAATGATTCATAATCAAGTGACTCCAAAATTCCATCTGCATGGAGTTTATTCATGCGCTTTACACCATATGACCTAAACGGTAGTGCCACAAGTATGTGGCACTATCATTATAAACTTTGCATCTTTTGGCATCAATATTATGAATATGTGTATCACTACGATCGAGATTCAATAAACCATTCACATCGGGTGTATGACCATATAAGGTTTTATTCATGTAAACAAAACAATAATTATTCTCTTACTTAAATGAATAACCGTTTTGCAATAAACATGATCAATCATATTCATGCTCAACGCAAACACCAAATAATATTTATTTAGGTTCAACACTAATCCCGAAGGTAGAGGGAGTGTGCGATGGTGATCGTATCAACCTTGGAATCACTTCCAACACACATCGTCACCTCGCCCTTAACTAGTTTATGTTTATTCTGCAAATCCTATTTGAGTTACTAATATTAGCAACTGAACTGGTATCAAATACACAGGGGCTACTATGAACACTAGGAAGGTACACATCAATAACATGTATATCAAATATACCTTGTTCACTTTGCCATCCTTCTTATCCGCCAAGTATTTGGGGCAGTTCTGCTTCTAGTGACCATTTCCTTTGCAGTAGAGGCACTCACTTTCAGGCTTGGGTCCAACTTTGGGCTTCATCATGGGAGCGGCAACTTGCTTGCCATTCTTCTTGAAGTTCCCTTTCTTTCCCTTGCCCTTTTTCTTGAAACTAGTGGTCTTGTTAATCATCAACACTTGATGCTCTTTCTTGATTTCTACCTTCGCCGATTTCAGCATCGCGAAGAGCTCGGGAATCATTTTCGTCATCCCTTGCATACTATAGTTCATCACAAAGTTCTAGTAGCTTGGTGATAGTGACTAGAGAACTCTGTCAATCACTATCTTATCTGGAAGATTAACTCCCACTTGATTCAAGTGATTGTAGTACCCAGACATTCTGAGCACATGCTCACTGGTTGAGCTATTCTCCTCCATCTTTTAGGCAAAGTACTTGTCAGAGGTCTCATACCTCTTGACATGGGCATGAGTCTGAAATACCGATTTCAGCTCTTGGAACATTTCATATGCTCTGTGGCGTTCAAAACGTTTTTGAAGTCCCGGTTCTAAGCCGTAAAGCATGGCACACTAAACTATCAAGTAGTCATCATATCGAGCTTGCCAAACATTCATAACATCTACATCTGCTCCTGCAATAGGTCTGTCACCTAGAGGTGCATCAAGGACATAATTCTTCTGTGCAACAATGAGGATAATCCTCAGATCATGGACCCAGTCCGCATTATTGCTACTACCATCTTTCAACTTATTTTTCTCTAGGAATATATCAAAATTAAACGGGGATCTACATCGCGAGCTATTGATCTACAACATAGATATGCAAATACTATTAGGACTAAGTTCATGATAAATGAAATTTCAATTAATCAAATTACTAATGAACTCCCACTTAAATTAACATCCCTCAGGTTATCTAAGTGATACATGATCGAAATCAACTAACTCATGTCCGATCATCACGTGAGATGGGGTAGTCATCAATGGTGAACATCTCTATGTTGATCATATCTACTATATGATTCACATTCGACCTTTCGGTCTCAAGTGTTCCGAGGCCATGTCTGTACATGCTAGGCTCATCAAGTTTAACCCAAGTATTCCGCATGTGCAAAACTGTCTTGCACCTGTTGTATGTGAACGCAAAGTCTATCACACCCGATCATCACGTGGTGTCTCAACACGAAGAATTGTAGCAACGGTGCATACTTAGGGAGAACACTTTTACCGTGAAATTTAGTGAAGGGATCATCTTATAATGCTATGCCGTACTAAGCAAAATAAGATGCAAAAAAAATAAACATCACATGCAATCAAAATACGTGACATGATATGGCCATCATCATCTCATGCTTTTGATGTCCATCTCCAAAGCATCGTCATGATCTTCATTGTCACCGGCTCGACACCTTGATCTCCATCGTAGCGTCGTGGTCGTCTCGCCAACTATTGCTTCTACAACTATCGCTAACGCATAGTGATAAAGTAAAGAAATTACATGGTGTTTGCATTTCATACAATAAAGGGACAACCAAAAGTCTCCTGCCAGTTGCTGACAACTTTTACAAAACATGATCATCTCATACAATAACTTATATCACATCATGTCTTGACCATATCACATCACAACATGCCCTGCAAAAATAAGTTAGACGTCCTCTACTTTGTTGTTGCAAGTTTTACGTGGATGCTACGGGCTTCTAGCAAGAACCATTCTTACCTACGCATAAAACCACAACGGTGTTTCATCAAGTTTGCTGTTTTAACCTTCTTCAAGGACCGACCACGGTCAAATTCGATTCAACTAAAGTAGGAGAAACAGACACCCGCCAGCCACCTTTATGCAAAACTAGTTGCATGTCTGTCGGTGGAACTGGTCTCATGTATGTGGACATGTAAGGTTGGTCCGGGCCGCTTCATCCCACAATACCGCCGAATCAAAATAAGACATTGGTGGTAAGTAGTATGACTATCAGCCCCCACAACTCTTTGTGTTCTAATTGTGCATATCATCTATGCATAGACCAGGCTTTGATACCACTGTTGGGAAACATTGCATGGAAAACAAAAAATTTCTACGCACACGCAATGATCTATCCATGGAGATGCATAGCAACGAGGGGAAGAGTATGTCTACATACCCTTGTAGACCGTAAGCTGAAGCGTTTGACTAGGCAATTGATGTAGTCAAACTTCTTCTAGCTCCGGCCGATCAAGTATCGAACGTACATCACCTCCGAGTTCTGTAGACATTTAGCTCGGAGACGTCCCTCGCCTTCTTGATCCAGCAAGATGTCGAGATAGTAGATGAGTTCCATCAGCACGACGGCGTGGTGATGGTGATGGTGAAGTGATCCTCGTAGGGCTTCGCCTAAGCACTACGAAAATATGACTGAGGGTGTAAACGGTGGAGGGGGCACCACACACGGCTAGGAAATTGTCTGGGGTGTGCTAGGGGCGCCTCCCACATATATATAGGTGGGAGGGAGAGGGGAGGTAGCCAGGGTGCACCCCAAGTGGCACCTCCCTGCCTTATTTCACCGGAGAAGAAAGGGGAGGGGGAAGAGAGAAAGGAAGG
>NC_041383.1:6133371-6150910 GCF_002162155.2 Triticum dicoccoides | reverse complement strand
GCCAGAGGGGGGGGGGGGCACCACCCCTTGTGGGCTGGTGTGCTCCCCTCTCATGGCCCATATGGCCCATATATTCCTCCCGGGGTTCCGATAACCCCTCCAGTACTCCGATAAATACCCGATACACTCCGGAACACTTCCCATGTCCGAATACTATCGTCCTATATATCAATGTTTACCACTCGACCATTTTGAGACTCCTATTCATGTCCATGATCACATCTGGGACTCCGAACAACATTCGGTCACCAAATCATATAACTCATATAACACTATATCGTCAACGAATGTTAAGCGTGCGGACCCTATGGGTTCGAGAACTATGTAGACATGACCGAGATACCTCTCCGGTCAATAAGCAATAGTGGAACCTAGATGCTCATATTGGCTCTTACATATTCTACGAAGATCTTTATCGGTTGAACTATTATGACAACATACGTAATTCCTTTATCTATCTGTATGTTACTTGCCCGAGATTCGATCGTCTATATCTTCATACCTAGTTCAATCTCGTGACCGACAAGTCTCTTCAATCGGTCCGTAATACATCATCCTACAACTAACTCATTAGACACTTTGCTTGCAAGGCTTCTTATGATGTGTATTACCGAGAGGGCCTAGAGATACCTCTCCGATACTCGGAGTGACAAATCCTATTATAAATCTATGCCAACTCAACAAACACATTCGGAGATACCTGTAGAGCATCTTTATAATCACCTAGTTATGTTGTGACGTTTGATAGCACACAAGGCATTCCTCCGGTATCCGGGAGTTGCATAATCTCATAGTCGAAGGAATATGTATTTGACATGAAGAAAGCAATAGCAATAAAACTGAATGATCATTATGCTAAGCTAACGGATGGGTCTTGTTCATCACATCATTCTCCTAATGATGTGACCCCGTTACCAAATGACAACTCATGTCCATGGTTAGGAAACCTTAACCATCTTTGATCAATGAGCTAGTCTAGTAGAGGCTCACTAGGGACACGGTGTTTGTTTATGTATTCACACATGTATTTAAGTTTCCGATCAATACAATTCTAGTATGAATAATAAACCTTTATCATGAATAAGAAAATATAAAATAACAACTTTATTATTGCCTCTAGGGCATATTTTCTTCAATTATCCAACTATATTAACAAAGCCCGCGATAAATCAAGATCGTGACATCTCAAGAACACGAGAGAGAGAGAGAGAGAGAAGAGAGAGAGAGAGGGAGAGAGAGAGAGAAGAGAGAGAGAGAGAGAGAGAGAGAGAAGAGAGAGAGAGAGGGAGAGAGAGAGAAGAGAGAGAGAGATTAAACATATAGCTACTGGTACAATCCCTCAACCCCGAGGGTGGACTACTCCCTCCTCATCATGGTGGCCATAGGGATGATGAAGATGGCCTCTGGTGATGATTTCCCCATCCGACAGGGTGCCAGAATGGGCTCCCTATTGGTTTTTCATGGCTACAGAGGTCTGCGGCGGCGGAACTTCCGATCTAGGGTTATTTCTTATGGTTTCTCTATTTATAGGATTTTTCAGCGTTGGAATCATGCGAAGATGGGCCTCGAGGTGAGCACAACCCACCAGGGCGCGCCTGGGCCTCCTGGCGCGCCCTGGTGTCTTGTGCTCACCTCCTTCACCTTCTGGTCCTCCCATGAAGCTTCTAGTGCCTCTTTTGTTCCAAAAAAAATCATCAAAAAGTTTTGTTGCATTTGGAGAACTTTTATTTATGCAAAAAAACAACACCACGGTAGTTCTACTGAAAACAATGTTAGTCCGGGTTAGTTCCATCCAAATCATACCATAACCATATAAAATTGTTGTAAACATGGCATGGATACTTCATAAATTATAGATACATTGGAGACCTATCAAGGACCCATCATGGTTATGCTTTTTCCGTAAAGCTATACAATGCAGAGAGCTACTCCCATTTTGGTTGCTCGAATTGAGAAGCACTGTGCAAGGCGTATGGTTTTCAGGAGGGTATGCATGTCACCTTCGATCTTGGTGATCCTGAAGATGATGACATCGACGAAGATAATGTCGATTAAGATAATGTCGATGAAGATAATATTGACGAAGCTAATAACGACATTTGGGTCCTTGTTGATACGCTTCCACTTCTACCTCTATGTGAGTTTCTCAAACATATTTATTAAGTAATTCATATTGTTTTTTGTAAAAATAGTTGACAGCTTATACATTTCCATTGACAGCTTATTTCCATGCTTCAAAACATGTTCCAAAAATAGTAGACAAAACCTACTACACCAATGGCTCTGAACTAACTTACGGGGAGAAAGATCATCTTGTCTCCTTCATTATTGATGTTGAGACTTTCAATAATAATTATGAAACTCCTCCACATTATGATCAATATGTGCCACTAGTCCACGTGTAGAACTACGCCAACATCCATAGAAATGGCATGGTAAGATTTTATTATTATTATGACACCAATGCATCTTTTCCATACATTCTTCTAAAGCTAAACTACAGTGCTAAGTACGTTACTATTATGCTCTTCAACAGAAAATCCCGAAGGATTGTGTGCTTGATCTGATGTATGCGAAAGGTCACCTTGATGTTGTTAGCTTACGACCAAGTCTGCCTACGGGTCACCGCTGTTCATACAAAATTTCTCGAACATATGAGGACCTCTTAATCAAAGATTGGAAACAAGTTATGAATGATAGTAGGGAGCTACCTGGAAGCAACATTGTGCGAAGCCCGAATTGGAGATAGTATAGTCTCCATTAATATTCTCCATAATGTAGAGTCAAGGGCTATGTTGTTTTATGCTATTTTACCTTAGAGAGGGGTATCAGGTCCTAACTAATACTCATGATCATGTGCTAAGAACTGAAGGAAATATGCCCTAGAGGCAATAATATATTTCCTTATAATCATGATAAATGTTTATTATTCATGCTAGAATTGTATTAACCGGAAACATAATACATGTGTGAATACATAGACAAACAAAGTGTCACTAGTATGCCTCTACTTGACTAGCTCGTTAATCAAAGATGGTTATGTTTCCTGACCATGAACAATGAGTTGTTATTTGATTAACGAGGTCACATCATTAGTTGAATGATCTGATTGACATGACCCATTCCATTAGCTTAGCACCCGATCGTTTAGTATGTTGCTATTGCTTTTCTTCATGACTTATACATGTTCCTATGACTATGAGATTATGCAACTCCCGTTTGCCGGAGGAACACTTTGGGTGCTACCAAACGTCACAACGTAACTGGGTGATTATAAAGGAGCATTACAGGTGTCTCCAAAGGTAGATGTTGGGTTGGCGTATTTCGAGATTAGGATTTGTCACTCCGATTGTCGGAGAGGTATCTCTGGGCCCTCTCGGTAATACACATCACATAAGCCTTGCAAGCATTACAACTAATATGTCAGTTGTGAGATGATGTATTACAGAACTAGTAAAGAGACTTGCCGGTAACGAGATTGAACTAGGTATTGGATACCGACGATCGAGTCTCGGGCAAGTAACATACCGATGACAAAGGGAACAACGTATGTTGTTATGCGGTCTGACCGATAAAGATCTTCGTAGAATATGTAGGAGCCAATATGGGCATCCAGGTCCCGCTATTGGTTATTGACCGGAGACATGTCTCGGTCATGTCTACATTGTTCTCGAACCCGTAGGGTCCGCACACTTAAGGTTACGATGACAGTTATATTATGAGTTTATGCATTTTGATGTACCGAAGGTTGTTCGGAGTCCCGGATGTGATCACGGACATGACGAGGAGTCTCGAAATGGTCGAGACGTAAATATTGATATATTGGAAGCCTCTATTTGGATATCGGAAGTGTTCCGGGTGAAATCGGGATTTTACCGGGTTACCGGGAGGTTACCGGAACCCCCCGGGAGCCATATGGGCCTTCATGGGCCTTAGTGGAAAGGTGAAAGGGCTGCCCACAAGGGCTGCGCGCCTCCCCCCTTCCCCTAGTCCTATTAGGACTAGGAGAGGTGGCCGGCCACCCTTCTCCCTCTTTCCCCCTTTGGGGAATCCTAGTTGGAATAGGATTGGGGGGGAGTCCTACTCCCGGAAGGAGTAGGACTCCTCCTGCGCCCTCTCCTCCTGGCCGGCGCCCCCTCCCCCCTTGGCTCCTTTATATACTGAGGTAGAGGCACCCCAAAGACACACAAGTTGATCCACGTGATCTGTTCCTTAGCCGTGTGTGGTGCCCCCTGCCACCATATTCCTCGATAATACTGTAGCGGAGTTTAGGCGAAGCCCTGCTGCTGTAGTTCATCAAGATCGTCACCACGCCGTCGTGCTGACGGAACTCTTCCCCGACACTTTGCTGGATCGGAGTCCGGGGATCGTCATCGAGCTGAACGTGTGCTCGAACTCGGAGGTGCCGTAGTTTCGGTACTTGATCGGTTGGATCGTGAAGACGTACGACTACTTCCTCTACGTCGTGTCATCGCTTCCGCAGTCGGTCTGCATTGGGTACGTAGACAATACTCTCCCCCTCGTTGCTATGCATCACATGATCTTGCGTGTGCGTAGGAAAATTTTGAAATTACTACGAAACCCAACAGTGGCATCCGAGCCTAGGTTATTTATGTTGATGTTATATGCACGAGTAGAACACAAGTGAGTTGTGGACGATACAAGTCATACTGCCTACCAGCATGTGATACTTTGGTTCGGCGGTATTGTTGGACGAGACGACCCGGACCAATCTTACGCGTACGCTTACGCGAGACCGGTTCCCTCGACGTGCTTTGCACAGAGATGGCTTGCGGGCGACTGTCTCTCCAACTTTAGTTGAACCAAGTATGGCTACGCCCGGTCCTTGCGAAGGTTAAAACGGAGTCTATTTGACAAACTATCGTTGTGGTTTTGATGCGTAGGTGAGATTGGTTCTTACTTAAGCCCGTAGCAGCCACGTAAAATATGCAACAACAAAGTAGAGGACGTCTAACTTGTTTTTGCAGGGCATGTTGTGATGTGATATGGTCAAGGCATGATGCTAAATTTTATTGTATGAGATGATCATGTTTTGTAACCAAGTTATCGGCAACTGGCAGGAGCCATATGGTTGTCGCTTTATTGTATGCAATGCAATCTCGATGTAATGCTTTACTTTATTACTAAACGGTAGTGATAGTCGTGGAAGCATAAGATTGGCGAGACGACAACGATGCTATGATGGAGATCAAGGTGTCGCGCTGGTGACTATGGTGATCATGATGGTGCTTCGGAGATGGAGATCACAGGCACAAGATGATGATGGCCATATCATATCACTTATATTGATTGCATGTGATGTTTATCTTTTTATGCATCTTATCTTGCTTTGATTGACGGTAGCATTATAAGATGATCTCTCACTAAATTATCAAGAAGTGTTCTCCCTGAGTATGCACCGTTGCGAAAGTTCTTCGTGCTGAGACACCACGTGATGATTGGGTGTGATAGGCTCTACGTTCAAATACAACGGGTGCAAAACAGTTGTGCACGCAGAATACTCAGGTTATACTTGACGAGCCAAGCATATACAGATATGGCCTCGGAACACGGAGACCGAAAGGTCGAGCGTGAATCATATAGTAGATATGATCAACATAATGATGTTCACCGATGAAACTACTCCATCTCACGTGATGATCGGACATGGTTTAGTTGATTTGGATCACGTGATCACTTAGAGGATTAGAGGGATGTCTATCTAAGTGGGAGTTCTTAAGTAATATGATTAATTGAACTTAAATTTATCATGAACTTAGTACCTGATAGTATCTTGCTTGTTTATGTTGATTGTAGATAGATGGCTCGTGCTGTTGTCCCGTTGAATTTTAATGCGTTCCTTGAGAAAGCAAAGTTGAAAGATGATGGTAGCAATTACACGGACTGGGTCCGTAACTTGAGGATTATCCTCATTGCTGCACAGAAAAATTACGTCCTGGAAGCACCGCTGGGTGCCAGGCCTGCTGCTGGAGCAACACCAGATGTTATGAACGTCTGGCAGAGCAAAGCTGATGACTACTCGATAGTTCAGTGTGCCATGCTTTACGGCTTAGAATCGGGACTTCAACGACGTTTTGAACGTCATGGAGCATATGAGATGTTCCAGGAGTTGAAGTTGATATTTCAAGCAAATGCCCGGATTGAGAGATATGAAGTCTTCAATAAGTTCTATAGCTGCAAGATGGAGGAGAACAGTTCTGTCAGTGAGCATATACTCAAAATGTCTGGGTATAATAATCACTTGATTCAATTGGGAGTTAATCTTCCAGATGATTGCATCATTGACAGAATTCTCCAATCACTGCGACCAAGCTACAAGAGCTTCGTGATGAACTATAACATGCAAGGGATGAACAAGACTATTCCCGAGCTCTTCGCGATGCTGAAAGCTGCGGAGGTAGAAATCAAAAAGGAGCATCAAGTGTTGATGGTCAACAAGACCACTAGTTTCAAGAAAAAGGGCAAAGGAAAGAAGAAGGGGAACTTCAAGAAGAACGGCAAGCCAGTTGCTGCTCAAGAGAAGAAACCCAAGTCTGGACCTAAGCCTGAAACTGAGTGCTTCTACTGCAAGCAGACTGGTCACTGGAAGTGGAACTGCCCCAAGTATTTGGCGGATAAGAAGGATGGCAAAGTGAACAAAGGTATATGTGATATACATGTTATTGATGTGTACCTTACTAATGCTCGCAGTAGCACCTGGGTATTTGATACTGGTTCTGTTGCTAATATTTGCAACTCGAAACAGGGGCTACGGATTAAGCGAAGATTGGCTAAGGACGAGGTGACGATGCGCGTAGGAAACGGTTCCAAAGTCGATGTGATCGCGGTCGGCACGCTACCTCTACATCTACCTTCGGGATTAATATTAGACCTAAATAATTGTTATTTGGTGCCAGCGTTGAGCATGAACATTATATCTGGATCTTGTTTAATGCGAGACAGTTATTCATTTAAATCAGAGAATAATGGTTGTTCTATTTATATGAGTAATATCTTTTATGGTCATGCACCCTTGAAGAGTGGTCTATTCTTATTGAATCTCGATAGTAGTAATACACATATTCATAATGTTGAAGCCAAAAGATGCAGAGTTGATAATGAAAGTGCAACTTATTTATGGCACTGTCGTTTAGGTCATATCGGTATAAAGCGCATGAAGAAACTCCATACTGATGGACTTTTGGAACCACTTGATTATGAATCACTTGGTACTTGCGAACCGTGCCTCATGGGCAAGATGACTAAAACACCGTTCTCCGGTACTATGGAGAGAGCAACAGATTTGTTGGAAATCATACATACCGATGTATGTGGTCCGATGAATATTGAGGCTCGTGGCGGATATCGTTATTTTCTCACCTTCACAGATGATTTAAGCAGATATGGGTATATCTACTTAATGAAACATAAATCTGAAACATTTGAAAAGTTCAAGGAATTTCAGAGTGAAGTTGAAAATCATCGTAACAAGAAAATAAAGTTTCTACGATCTGATCGTGGAGGAGAATATTTGAGTTACGAGTTTGGTGTACATTTGAAAAACTGTGGAATAGTTTCGCAACTCACGCCACCCGGAACACCACAGCGTAATGGTGTGTCCGAACGTCGTAATCGTACTTTACTAGATATGGTGCGATCTATGATGTCTCTTACTGATTTACCGCTATCATTCTGGGGTTATGCTTTAGAGACGGCCGCATTCACGTTAAATAGGGCACCATCAAAATCCGTTGAGACGACGCCTTATGAACTATGGTTTGGCAAGAAACCAAAGTTGTCGTTTCCGAAAGTTTGGGGCTGCGATGCTTATGTGAAAAAGCTTCAACCTGATAAGCTCGAACCTAAATCGGAGAAATGTGTCTTCATAGGATATCCAAAGGAAACTATTGGATACACCTTCTATCACAGATCCGAAGGCAAGACTTTTGTTGCTAAATTCGGAAACTTTCTTGAGAAGGTGTTTCTCTCGAAAGAAGTGAGTGGGAGGAAAGTAGAACTTGACGAGGTAACTGTACCTGCTCCCTTATTGGAAAGTAGAACATCACAGAAAATTGTTTCTGCGACACCTACACCAATAAGTGAGGAAGTTAATGATAATGATCATGAAACTTCAGAACAAGATACTACTGAACCTCGTAGATCAACCAGAGTAAGATCCGCACCAGAGTGGTATGGTAATCCAGTTCTGGAAGTCATGCTACTAGATCATGATGAACCTATGAACTATGAAGAAGCGATGGTGAGCCCAGATTCCGCAAAGTGGCTTGAAGCCATGAAATCTGAGATGGGATCCATGTATGAGAACAAAGTATGGACTTTGGTTGACTTGCCCGATGATCGGCAAGCAATTGAGAATAAATGGATCTTCAAGAAGAAGACTGACGCTGATGGTAATGTTACTGTCTACAAAGCTCGACTTGTCGCGAAAGGTTTTCGACAAGTTCAAGGGGTTGACTACGATGAGACTTTCTCACCCGTAGTGATGCTTAAGTCTGTCCGAATCATGTTAGCGATTGCCGCATTTTATGATTATGAAATTTGGCAGATGGATGTCAAAACTACATTCCTGAATGGATTTCTGGAAGAAGAGTTGTACATGATGCAACCAGAAGGTTTTGTCGATCCAAAGGGAGCTAACAAAGTGTGCAAGCTCCAGCGATCCATTTATGGACTGGTGCAAGCATCTCGGAGTTGGAATAAATGCTTTGATAGTGTGATCAAAGCATTTGGTTTTATACAGACATTCGGAGAAGCCTGTATTTTACAAGAAAGTGAGTGGGAGCTCTGTAGCATTTCTGATATTATATGTGGATGACATATTGCTGATTGGAAATGATATAGAATTTCTGGATAGCATAAAGGGATACTTGAATAAAAGTTTTTCAATGAAAGACCTCGATGAAGCTGCTTACATATTAGGCATTAAGATCTATAGAGATAGATCAAGACGCTTAATTGGACTTTCACAAAGCACATACCTTGACAAAATTTTGAAAAAGTTCAAAATGGATCAAGCAAAGAAAGGGTTCTTGCCTGTGTTACAAGGTGTGAAGTTGAGTAAGACTCAATGCCCGACCACTGCAGAAGATAGAGAGAATATGAAAGATGTTCCCTATGCATCAGCCATAGGCTCTATCATGTATGCAATGCTGTGTACCAGACCTGATGTGTGCCTTGCTATAAGTTTAGCAGGGAGGTACCAAAGTAATCCAAGAGTGGATCATTGGACAGCGGTCAAGAACATCCTGAAATACCTGAAAAGGACTAAGGATATGTTTCTCGTATATGGAGGTGACAAAGAGCTCACCATAAAAGGTTACGTTGATGCAAGCTTTGACACTGATCCGGACGATTCTAAATCGCAAACCGGATACGTGTTTACATTAAACGGTGGAGCTGTCAGTTGGTGCAGTTCTAAACAAAGCGTCGTAGCGGGATCTACATGTGAAGCGGAGTACATAGCTGCTTCGGAAGCAGCAAATGAAGGAGTCTGGATGAAGGAGTTCATATCCGATCTAGGTGTCATACCTAGTGCATCGGGTCCAATGAAAATCTTTTGTGACAACACTGGTGCAATTGCCTTGGCAAAGGAATCCAGATTTCACAAAAGGACCAAACACATCAAGAGACGCTTCAATTCCATCCGGGATCTAGTCCAGGTGGGAGACATAGAGATTTGCAAGATACATACGGATCTGAATGTTGCAGACCCGTTGACTAAGCCTCTTCCACGAGCAAAACATGATCAGCACCAAAGCTCCATGGGTGTTAGAATCATTACAGTGTAATCTAGATTATTGACTCTAGTGCAAGTGGGAGACTGAAGGAAATATGCCCTAGAGGCAATAATATATTTCCTTATAATCATGATAAATGTTTATTATTCATGCTAGAATTGTATTAACTGGAAACATAATACATGTGTGAATACATAGACAAACAAAGTGTCACTAGTATGCCTCTACTTGACTAGCTCGTTAATCAAAGATGGTTATGTTTCCTGACCATGAACAATGAGTTGTTATTTGATTAACGAGGTCACATCATTAGTTGAATGATCTGATTGACATGACCCATTCCATTAGCTTAGCACCCGATCGTTTAGTATGTTGCTATTGCTTTTCTTCATGACTTATACATGTTCCTATGACTATGAGATTATGCAACTCCCGTTTGCCGGAGGAACACTTTGGGTGCTACCAAACGTCACAACGTAACTGGGTGATTATAAAGGAGCATTACAGGTGTCTCCAAAGGTAGATGTTGGGTTGGCGTATTTCGAGATTAGGATTTGTCACTCCGATTGTCGGAGAGGTATCTCTGGGCCCTCTCGGTAATACACATCACATAAGCCTTGCAAGCATTACAACTAATATGTCAGTTGTGAGATGATGTATTACAGAACGAGTAAAGAGACTTGCCGGTAACGAGATTGAACTAGGTATTGGATACCGACGATCGAATCTCGGGCAAGTAACATACCGATGACAAAGGGAACAACGTATGTTGTTATGCGGTCTGACCGATAAAGATCTTCGTAGAATATGTAGGAGCCAATATGGGCATCCAGGTCCCGCTATTGGTTATTGACCGGAGACGTGTCTCGGTCATGTCTACATTGTTCTTGAACCCGTAGGGTCCGCACGCTTAAGGTTACGATGACAGTTATATTATGAGTTTATGCATTTTGATGTACCGAAGGTTGTTCGGAGTCCCGGATGTGATCAGGGACATGACGAGGAGTCTCGAAATGGTCGAGACGTAAATATTGATATATTGGAAGCCTATATTTGGATATCGGAAGTGTTCCAGGTGAAATCGGGATTTTACCGGGTTACCGGGAGGTTACCGGAACCCCCCGGGAGCCATATGGGCCTTCATGGGCCTTAGTGGAAAGGTGAAAGGGCTGCCCACAAGGGCTGCGCGCCTCCCCCCTTCCCCTAGTCCTATTAGGACTAGGAGAGGTGGCCGGCCACCCTTCTCCCTCTTTCCCCCTTTGGGGAATCCTAGTTGGAATAGGATTGGGGGGGAGTCCTACTCCCGGAAGGAGTAGGACTCCTCCTGCGCCCTCTCCTCCTGGCCGGCGCCCCCTCCCCCCTTGGCTCCTTTATATACTGAGGTAGAGGCACCCCAAAGACACACAAGTTGATCCACGTGATCTGTTCCTTAGCCATGTGCGGTGCCCCCTGCCACCATATTTCTCGATAATACTGTAGCGGAGTTTAGGCGAAGCCCTGCTGCTGTAGTTCATCAAGATCGTCACCACGCCGTCGTGCTGACGGAACTCTTCCCCGACACTTTGCTGGATCGGAGTCCGGGGATCGTCATCGAGCTGAACGTGTGCTCGAACTCGGAGGTGCCGTAGTTTCGGTACTTGATCGGTTGGATCGTGAAGACGTACGACTACTTCCTCTACGTCGTGTCGTCACTTCCGCAGTCGGTCTGCGTTGGGTACGTAGACAATACTCTCCCCCTCATTGCTATGCATCACATGATCTTGCGTGTGCGTAGGAAAATTTTGAAATTACTACGAAACCCAACAAGAACAATTAACTAGGGTTGGTTATGACTATGATGATGATGAGTATGACTTGTTATTATGATAACGAGTGGACATTGTTAGATGACTATGATGATGATGAGTATGACTTGTTATTATGATAACAATGATGAGTTATTATTATGATGATGATGCTGAGTTGTTATATAAGCATGATGAGTTATTATACATATCAGTGGGTGAAAGAGACGTGGATTAGATTCAAGTGGAGGCAACATGGTGCAGATCGAAAGTAGTACAAATACAACACCAATATGATGAGACTAATGCATAAAAGTTGTACAAATACAATGGCAATATGCTGCATAAAAATACAAGAAAAGTTAGCACTAGCGCAGGTATGCAGGTAGCAACAGCGTGCTTTTATCAATAGCGCGCTTTGAAGAGAGGTGTTGCTGCTATTAGCAGCAGCGTGTTTCATGAAGAACGCTACTACTACATAAAGTAAGCAGTAGCGTGGGTCAAAACACACTATTGCTAAAAGTTAGCTGTAGTGTTGTATCAGTAGCACGGCACCCCGTGCTACTGATAGCCCTTTGACCTGCGCTACTGCTAGGCTTTTCCCTACTAGTGATCTCTTTATCCCATGTCATCTCTTACCTCCAGAAAAAAATCATCATCGCTCTCTGATACGTCTCCAACGTATCTATAATTTTTGATTGCTCCATGCTACTTTATCTACTTTTTCAGGCAATATTGGGCTTTATTATTCACTTTTATATTATTTTTGGGACTAACCTATTAACTGGAGGCCCAGCCCAGATTTGTTGTTTTATGCCTATTTTGGTGTTTCGAGGAAAAGGAATATCAGACGGTGTCAAAACGGAACGAAATCAACTGGAGAAGTTATTTTTGGAAGGAAAGCCACCCGATGGACTTGGAGTGCATGTCAGGAGATATGGGAGGTGCTCACGAGGGTGGGCCCCCCCCCTTGGGCGCGCCCCCCTGCCTCGTGGGACCCCCGTAGCTCCACCGACTTACTTCCTGCACCCATATATACCTACATACCCAAAAACTTCCAGAACAGAACCTAGATCGGGAGTTCCACCGTCGCAAGCCTCTGTAGCCACCAAAAACCAATCGGGACCCTGTTCTGGCACCCTGCCGGAGGGGGATCCCATCACCGGAGGCCATCTTCATCATGCCGGCGCTATCCATGACGAGGAGGGAGTAATTCACCCTCGGGGCTGAGGGTATGTACCAGTAGCTATGTGTTTGATCTCTCTCTCTCGTGTTCTCTCTCGTGTTCCCTCTATGGCACGATCTTGATGTATCCTGAGCTTTGCTATTGTAGTTGGATCTTATGATGTTTCTCCCCCTCTACTCTCTTGTGATGAATTGAGTTTCCCCTTTGAAGTTATCTTATCGGATTGAATCTTTATGAGATACCTTGATGTATGTCTTGCCGTGATTATCTGTGGTGACAATGGGATATCATGTGACACTTGATGTATGTTTTGGTGACCAACTTGCGGGTTCCACCCATGAACCGATGCATAGGGGTTGGCACACGTTCTTGACTCTCCGGTAGTAGCTTTGGGGCACTCTTTGAAGTACTTTTATGTTGGTTGGATGAATCTAAGATTGTGTGACACATATCGTATAATCATGCCCATGGATACTTGAGGTGATAATGGAGTATCTAGGTGACATTAGGGTTTTGGTTGATTTGTGTCTTAAGGTGTTATTCTAGTATGAACTCTATGATGGATTGAGCGGAAAGAATAGCTTTATGTTATTTTACTACGAACTCTTGAATAGTTAGAACAGAAAGGATAACTTTGAGGTGGTTTCGTACCCTACCATAATCTCTACATTTGTTCTCCGCTATTAGTGGCTTTGGAGTGACTCTTTGTTGCATGTTGAGGGCTTGTTATATGATCTATCTATGTTATTATTGTTGAGAGAACTTGCACTAGTGAAAGTATGAACCCTAGGCCTTGTTTCCTATCATTGCAATACCGTTTATGCTCACTTTTATCGCTCGCTACCTTGCTGTTTTTACTATTTGAGATTACAAAAACCAATATCTACTATCTATTTTGCACTTGTATCACCATCTCTTCGCCGAACTAGTGCACCTATACAATTTACCATTGTATTGGGTGTGTTGGGGACACAAGAGACTCTTTGTTATTTGGTTGCAGGGTTGTTTGAGAGAGACCATCTTCATCCTACGCCTCCTACGGATTGATAAACCTTAGGTCATCCACTTGAGGGAAATTTGCTACTGTCCTACAAACATGTGCACTTGCAGGCCCAACAACGTCTACAAGAAGAAGGTTGTGTAGTAGACATCAAGCTCTTTTCTGGCGCCATTGCCGGGGAGGCTAGGTAAAGGGTACTCACACTCCGTCGCTAAGCTCTTTTTTGGCGAGGTGAGTGCTTGAAGGTATATCTTTAGATCTTGCAATTGAATCTTTTTGTTTCTTGTTTTAGCACTAGTCTAGTTTATAAAAGAAAACTACAAAAAAATGGAGTTGAGTTTGTCTCATACGCTTCACCTTTTTAATATCTTCCGTGAGTATGATGGAAAGGATAATTGTGCTCAAGTGCTAGAAGAAGAAATCTATAGAATGTTTTTATATGATGAGCATGATTTCAATGTTGTTAGTATGAATTCCTTGAATATCCATGATGCTAATGATATGCAAAGCCACAAGCTTGGGGAAGCTATGTTTGATGGAGATGATATTTTTTGTCCCTCAAGCTTTGATGAGCAAATTTACTATGATGAAAGCATGCCTCCTATCTATGATGATTATTGTGATGACACGTATGCTTTAAAGAATAATGATAACCATGAAACATGTCATCTTGATCTTAATTTTCAATCACATGATAGTTATTTTGTTGAGTTTGCTCCCACTACTATTCCGAATGAGAAGAATTTTGTTTATGTGGAGAGTAGTAAATTTTCTATGCTTTTAGATCATGAAAAGAATGCTTTAGGTGCTGGTTATATTGTTGAATTCATTCATGATGCTACTGAAATTTATTATGAGGGAGGAACACATGCTTGTAGGAATTGCAATAATGTCAAGTTTCCTCCCTATGTGCTTAAATTCTTGAAGCTATGCTTGTGTTACCTTCCTATGATAGTTGATTATTGTTCCCATAAGTTGTTTGCTCACAAAATCCCTATGCATAGGAAGTGGGTTATACTTAAATGTGCTAGTCATATGCTACATGATGCTCCCGTTATGTTTCAATTCTTATCTTTTATGTGAGCATCATTGTCATCATCATGCCTAGCTAGAAAGGCATTAAAGAAAAGCACTTGTTGGGAGACAACCCAATATTTATCCTTACTGTTTTTGTGTGTCCACATGATTATGCTACTGTAGTAATCATGTTTTATAGCTTTTATTTCAATAAAGTACCAAGTAGAACCTTTGGGAAGACTTGGGTGAAGTTTATATGACCTTGCTGTAAAAAACAGAAACTTTTGCGCTCACGAGATTAGCTGCTATTTTTACTGGAGAGTGATTTTAGGCTGATTCTTTTTGCAGATTATTAATAGACAAATTACTCAGGTCCAGCAATTTATTTCATAATTTTTGGGGTTCCATAAGTATACGTTTGATACAGATTACTACAGACTGTTCTGTTTTTGACAGATTCTGTTTTCATTGTGTTGTTTGCTTATTTTAATGAATCTATGAGTAGTATCGGAGGGTATGAACCATAGAGAAGTTATAATACAGTAGATATTACACCAATATGAATTTAGAATGAGTTCATTACTGTACCAAAGTGGTGGTTTTATTTTCTTATACTAACGGAGCTTACAAGTTTTGTGTTGAGTTTTGTGTGGTTGAAGTTTTCAAGTTTTGGGTAAGGATTCGATGGACTATGGAATAAGGAGTGACAAGAGCCTAAGCTTGGGGATTCCCAAGGCACCCCTAGGTAATATTCAAGGACAACCAAGCAACTAAGCTTGGGGATGCCCCGGAAGGCATCCCCTCTTTCGTCTTCGTTCATCGGTAACTTTACTTGGAGCTATATTTTTATTCACCACATGATATGTGTTTTGCTTGGAGCGTCATTTTCTTTTGTTATTTTTTGTTTGCTGTTAGTTAGAATAATGTTTTGCATCTTTATTTTCAATAAAAAAGTCAAGGATAGCCTTTGCCATGCTTATTTTGCTACTATACATGTTGCTGTTTGAAAACAGAAAGTTTACTGCTGTTGCAAAAATTCCCTAGAAAAGTCAGAGCATGATCTAACGTTGAATCTTTTTGCATATTGAGCTCTCATAAATTTATTACAGTGGGAATGTTAGTTCAAAGTTTTTGGAGTCAGGGAAGTATTGTTACTCTTGCATTCTTTACAGACTGTACTATTTTGACAGATTGCTGTTATGTTTGCATTGTTTGCATATGTTTGCTTGTTTGATGATTCTATTTGAGGATAGGAGTATTAAATATACAGAGGCATTTAGTATGCAATGTTGAATAATAATTTTAGTGATTTGTTACAGTAGAAAATGATAAGGTTTTGCATTGGTTTATACTAACCTATCTCACAAGTTCTTGTTGAGTTTGTTGTGAATGAAGCTTTTGATAAAAAGAGAAACCATGATATGAGAGGAATTAAGGAGACACAAAAGCTCAAGCTTGGGGATGCCCAAGGCACCCCAAGATAATATTTCAAGAAGTCTCAAGCATCTAAGCTTGGGGATGCCCCGGTAGGCATCCCACCTTTCTTCTTCAACAACTATCGGTTAGTATTGGTTGAGCCTAAGTTTTTGCTTCTTCACATGAGTTGTGCTATCCTTGCATTGTCATTTTATTTTGTTTTTCTTTCTTGTTGAATACAATACCAAGATCTGAAATTCTTTAATGAGAGAGAGCCTTACACAAATTAGAATTTTCTATAATACTCTATGTGCTTCACTTATATCTTTTGAGCTTGATAATTTTTGCTCTAGTGCTTCACTTATATCTTTTAGAGCATGGTGGTGGATTTGTTTTAAAGAAACTCTTGATCTCTCATGCTTCACTTAGATTATTTTGAGAGTCGTTAATAGCATGGTAATTTGCATAATGTTAATATACTTGGTGTTCAAGATATGTGAAACTTTCTTTTGAATGAATTGAATACTAAGATAAGTTTGATGCTTGATAATTGTTTTGAGATATGGAGGTGATAATATCAAAGTCGTGCTAGTTGGGTGATTATGAATTTGAGAAATACTTGTGTTGAAGTTCGCAAGTCCCGTAGCATGCATGTATGGTTAAAGTTGTGTAAAAATTTGAAACATGAAGTGTACCTGGCTTGTGCATCCTTATGAGTGGCGGTCGGGGACGAGCGATGGTCTTTTCCTACCAATCTATCCCCGTAGGAGCATGCGCGTAGTACTTGATTTTTGATGACTTCTAAATTTTTGCAATAAGTATATGAGTTCTTTTGACTAATGTTGAGTCCACGGATTATACGCACTCTCACCTTTCCACCTTTGCTAGCCTCTTCGGTACCGTGCATTGCCCTTTCTCACCTTGAGAGTTGGCACAAACTTCGCTGGTGCATCCAAATCCTGTGATACGATACGCTCTATCACACATAGACCTCCTTATATCTTCCTCAAAACAGCCACCATACCTACCTATTATGGCATTTCCATAGCCATTCCGAGATATATTGCCATGCGACTTCCATCATCATCATGACATACATTACTTTTGTCATATTGCCATTGCATGATCATGTAGTTGACATCGTATTTGTGGCAAAGCCACCATGCATTATTTTCATACATGTCACTCTTGATTCATTGCACCATCCAGGTACACCGCCGGAGGCATTCATATAGAGTCATATCTTGTTCTAAGTTTTGAGTTGTAATCCTTGTGTTGTAATCAATAGAAGTGTGATGATCATCATTACTAGAGCATTGCCCAAATAAAAAAAGAGAAAGGCCAAAAAAAAGAAAGGCCAAAAAAAAAAAAGAAAAAA
>NC_041383.1:6073276-6133165 GCF_002162155.2 Triticum dicoccoides | reverse complement strand
TTGTGCTTCAAAGTAGCACCTTGTTCTTCATGTAGTGAGTCTCATATATTGTGCTTCAAAGTAGCACCTTGTTCTTCATGTAGTGAGTCTCATAAGTTGTCCTTTTTATACTAGTGGGAATTTTTCATTATAGAACTTGGCTTGTATATTCCTACGATGGGCTTCCTCAAATGCCCTAGGTCTTCGTGAGCAAGCAAGTTGGATGCACACCCACTAGTTTTCTTTTGTTGAGCATTCATAGCTCTAGTGCATCCGTTGCATGGCAATCCCTACTCCTCATGTTGACATCAATTGATGGGCATCTCCATAGCCCGTTTATTATCCTCGTCAATATGAGACTTTCCCCTTTTTTGTCTTCTCCACACAATCCCCATCATCATATTCTATTCCACCCATAGTGCTATATCCATGGCTCACGCTCATGTATTGCGTGAAAGTTGAAAAAGTTTGAGATTATTTAAGTATGAAACAATTGCTTGGCTTGTCATCGGGGGTATAGAAGTTGGGAACATCTTTGTGTGACGAAAATGAAGCATAACCTAACTATATGATTTTGTAGGGATGAACTTTCTTTTGCCATGTTATTTTGAGAAGACATGATTCCTTGATTAGTATGCTTGAAGTATTATTATTTTTGTGTCAATATGAACTTTTATCTTGAATCTGTTGGATCTCAATATTCATATCACAATTAAGAAGATTTACATTGAAATTATGCCAAAGTATCACTCCGCATCAAAAATACTTTCTTTATCATTTACCTACTCGAGGACGAGCAGGAATTAAGCTTGGGGATGCTTGATACGTCTCCAATGTATCTATAATTTTTGATTGCTCCATGCTACTTTATCTACTATTTTAGGCAATATTGGGCTTTATTATTCACTTTTATATTATTTTTGGCACTAACCTATTAACCGGAGGCCCAACCCAGATTTGTTGTTTTATGCCTATTTCAGTGTTTCGAGGAAAGGGAATATCAGACGGAGTCAAAACGGAACGAAATCAACTGGAGAAGTTATTTTTGGAAGGAAAGCCACCCGATGGACTTGTTGTGCACGTCAGGAGATACGGGAGGTGCTCACGAGGGTGCCCCCCCCCGTGGGCGCGCCCCCTGCCTCATGGGACCCCCGTAGCTCCACCGACGTACTTCCTGCACCCATATATACCTATGTACCAAAAAACTTCCAGAACAGAACCTAGATCGGGAGTTCCGCCGCCGCAAGCCTCTGTAGCCAGCAAAAACCAATCGGGACCCTGTTCCGGCACCCTGCCGGAGGGGGATCCCATCACCGGAGGCCATCTTCATCATCCCGGCACTATCCATGACGAGGAGGGAGTAGTTCACCCTCAGGGCTGAGGGTATGTACCAGTAGCTATGTGTTTGATCTCTCTCTCTCTCTCTCGTGTTCTCTCTCGTGTTCCCTCTATGGCACGATCTTGATGTATCCCGAGCTTTGCTATTGTAGTTGGATCTTGTGATGTTTCTCCCCCTCTACTCTCTTGTGATGAATTGAGTTTCCCCTTTGAAGTTATCTTATCGGATTGAATCTTTATGAGAACACTTGATGTATGTCTTGCCGTGATTATCTGTGGTGACAATGGGATATCATGTGCCACTTGATGTATGTTTTGGTGACCAACTTGCGGGTTCCACCCATGAACCTATGCATAGGGGTTGGCACACGTTCTTGACTCACCGGTAGTAGCTTTGAGGTACTCTTTGAAGTACTCTTATGTTGGTTGGATGAATCTGAGATTGTGTGATGCATATCGTATAATCATGCCCACGGATACTTGAGGTGACAATGGAGTATCTAGGTGACATTAGGGTTTTGGTTGATTTGTGTCTTAAGGTGTTATTCTAGTATGAACTCTATGATGGATTGAGCGGAAAGAATAGCTTTATGTTATTTTACTACGAACTCTTGAATAGTTAGAACAGAAAGGATAACTTTGAGGTGGTTTCGTACCTTACCATAATCTCTATGTTTGTTCTCCGCTATTAGTGGCTTTGGAGTGACTCTTTGTTGCATGTTGAGGGCTTGTTATATTATCTATCTATGTTATTATTGTTGAGAGAACTTGCACTAGTGAAAGTATGAACCCTAGGCCTTGTTTCCTATCATTGCAATACCGTTTACGCTCACTTTTATCGCTCGCTACCTTGCTGTTTTTACTATTTCAGATTACAAAAACCTATATCTACTATCTATTTTGCACTTGTATCACCATCTCTTCGCCGAACTAGTGCACCTATACAATTTACCATTGTATTGGGTGTGTTGGGGACACAAGATCTTTGTTATTTGGTTGCAGGGTTGTTTGAGAGAGACCATCTTCATCCTACGCCTCCTACGGATTGATAAACCTTAGGTCATCCACTTGAGGGAAATTTGCTACTGTCCTACAAACCTGTGCACTTGCAGGCCCAACAACGTCTACAAGAAGAAGGTTGTGTAGTAGACATCAAGCTCTTTTCTGGCGCCATTGCTGGGGAGGCTAGGTAAAGGGTACTCACACTCCGTCACTAAGCTCTTTTTTGGCAAGGTGAGTGCTTGAAGGTATATCTTTAGATCTTGAAATCGAGTCAGTCTAGTTTATAAAAGAAAACTACAAAAAAATGGAGTTGAGTTTGTCTCATACGCTTCACCTTTTTAATATCTTCCATGAGTATGATGGAAAGGATAATTGTGCTCAAGTGCTAGAAGAAGAAATATATAGAATGTTTTTATATGATGAGCACGATTGCAATGTTGTTAGTATGAATTCCTTGAATATCCATGATGCTAATGATATGCAAAGCCACAAGCTTGGGGAAGCTATGTTTGATGGAGATGATATTTTTTGTCCCCCAAGCTTTGATGAGCAAATTTACTATGAAGCATACCTCCTATCTATGATGATTATTGTGATGACACGTATGCTTTAAAGAATAATGATAACCATGAAACATGTCATCTTGATCTTAATTTTCAATCACATGATAGTTATTTTGTTGAGTTTGCTCCCACTACTATTCCGAATAAGAAGAATTTTGTTTATGTGGAGAATAGTAAATTTTCTATGCTTGTAGATCATGAAAAGAATGCTTTAGGTGCTGGTTATATTGTTGAATTCATTCATGATGCTACTGAAAATTATTATGAGGGAGGAACACATGCTTGTAGGAATTGCAATAATGTCAAGTTTCCTCCCTATGTGCTTAAATTCTTGAAGCTATGCTTGTGTTACCTTCCTATGCTAGTTGATTATTGTTCCCATAAGTTGTTTGCTCACAAAATCCCTATGCATAGGAAGTGGGTTAGACTTAAATGTGCTAGTCATATGCTTCATGATGCTCCCGTTATGTTTCAATTCTTATCTTTTATGTGAGCATCATTGTCATCATCTTGCCTAGCTAGAAAGGCATTAAAGAAAAGCGCTTGTGGGGAGACAACCCAATATTTTTCCTTACTGTTTTTGTGTGTCCACATGATTATGCTACTGTAGTAATCATGTTCTATAGCTTTTGTTTCAATAAAGTACCAAGTAGAACCTTTGAGAAGACTTGGGTGAAGTTTATATGACCTTGCTGTAAAAAACAGAAACTTTTGCGCTCACGAGATTAGCTGCCATTTTTACTGGAGAGTGCTTTTAGGTTGATTCTTTTTGCAGATGATTAATAGACAAATTACTCAGGTCCAGCAATTTATTTCATAATTTTTGGGGTTCCAGAAGTATACGTTTGATACAGATTACTACAGACTGTTCTGTTTTTGACAGATTCTGTTTTCATTGTGTTGTTTGCTTATTTTGATGAATCTATGAGTAGTATCGGAGGGTATGAACCATATAGAAGTTAGAATACAGTAGATATTACATCAATATAAATTTAGAATGAGTTCATTACAGTACCTAAGTGGTGGTTTTATTTTCTTATACTAACGGAGCTTACAAGTTTTGTGTTGAGTTTTGTGTGGTTGACGTTTTCAAGTTTTGGGTAAGGATTCGATGGACTATGGAATAAGGAGTGACAATAGCCTAAGCTTGGGGATGCCCAAGGCACCCCAAGGTAATATTCAAGGATAACCAAGCAACTAAGCTTGGGGATGCCCCGGAAGGCATCCCCTATTTCGTCTTCGTTCATTGGTAACTTTACTTGGAGCTATATTTTTATTCACCACATGATATGTGTTTCGCTTGGAGCGTCATTTTATTTTGTTAGTTTTTGTTTGCTTTTAGTTATAATAATGTTTTTCATCTTTAGTTTCAATAAAAAATTCAAGGATAGCCTTTGCCATGCTTATTTTGCTGCTATACATGTTGCTGTTTGAAAACAGAAAGTTTACTGCTGTTGCAAAAATTCCCTAGAAAAGTCAGAGCATGGTCTAACGTTGAATATTTTTGAATATTGAGCTCTGGTAAATTTATTACAGTGGGAATTTTAGTTCAAAGTTTTTGGAGTCAGGGAAGTATTGTTACTCTTGCATTCTTTACAGACTGTACTGTTTTGGCAGATTGCTGTTATGTTTGCATTGTTTGCATATGTTTGCTTGTTTGATGATTCTATTTGAGGATAGGAGTATTAAATATACAGAGGCATTTAGTATGAAATGTTGAATAATAATTTTAGTGATTTGTTACAGTAGAAAATGATAAGGTTTTGCATTGGTTTATACTAACCTATCTCACGAGTTCTTGTTGAGTTTGTTGTGAATGAAGCTTTTGATAAAAAGAGAAACCATGATATGAGAGGAATTAAGGAGACACAAAAGCTCAAGCTTGGGGATGCCCAAGGCACCCCAAGATAATATTTCAAGAAGTCTCAAGCATCTAAGCTTGGGGATGCCCTGGTAGGCATCCCACCTTTGTTCTTCAACAACTATCGGTTAGTATCGGTTGAGCCTAAGTTTTTGCTTCTTCACATGAGTTGTGCTATCCTTGCATTGTCATTTTATTTTGTTTTGCTTGATGCTTTAATACAATACCAAGATCTTAAATTCTTTAATGAGAGAGAGCCTTACACAAATTAGAATTTGCTATAATACTCTATGTGCTTCACTTATATCTTTTGAGCTTGATAATTTTTGCTCTAGTGCTTCACTTATATCTTTTAGAGCACGGTGGTGGATTTGTTTTAAAGAAACTCTTGATCTCTCATGCTTCACTTAGATTATTTTGAGAGTCGTCAATAGCATGGTAATTTGCTTAATGTTAATATACTTGGTGTTCAAGATATGCGAAACTTTCTTTTGAGTGAATTGAATACTAAGATAAGTTTGATGCTTGATAATTGTTTTGAGATATGGAGGTGATAATATCAAAGTCGTGCTAGTTGGGTGATTATGAATTTGAGAAATACTTGTGTTGAAGTTCGCAAGTCCCGTAGCATGCATGTATGGTTAAAGTTGTGTAAAAATTTGAAACATGAAGTGTACCTGGCTTGTGCATCCTTATGAGTGGCGGTCGGGGACGAGCGATGGTCTTTTCCTACCAATCTATCCCCCTAGGAGCATGCGTGTAGTACTTGATTTTTGATGACTTCTAAACTTTTGCAATAAGTATAGGAGTTCTTTTGACTAATGTTGAGTGCATGGATTATACGCACTCTCACCTTTCCACCTTTGCTAGCCTCTTCGGTACCGTGCATTGCCCTTTCTCACCTTGAGAGTTGGCGCAAACTTCGCCGGTGCATCCAAACCTCGTGATACGATACGCTCTATCACACATAAACCTCCTTATATCTTCCTCAAAACAGCCACCATACCTACCTATTATGGCATTTCCATAGCCATTCCGAGATATATTGCCATGCCACTTCCATCATCATCATCATGACATACATTACTTTTGTCATATTGCCATTGCATTATCATGTAGTTGACATCGTATTTGTGGCAAAGCCACCATGCATTATTTTCATACATGTCACTCTTGATTCATTGCACCATCTCGGTACACCGCCGGAGGCATTCATATAGAGTCATATCTTATTCTAAGTTTCGAGTTGTAATCCTTGTGTTGTAATCAATAGAAGTGTGATGATCATCATTATTAGAGCATTGCCCAAATAAAAAAAGAGAAAGGCCAAAAAAAAAGAAAGGCCAAAAAAAAAGAAAATAAAAAGGGCAATGCTACTATCTCTTTTTCCACACTTGTGCTTCAAAGTAGCACCTTGTGCTTCATGTAGTGAGTCTCATATATTGTGCTTCAAAGTAGCACCTTGTTCTTCATGTAGTGAGTCTCATATATTGTGCTTCAAAGTAGCACCTTGTTCTTCATGTAGTGAGTCTCTTAAGTTGTCCTTTTTATACTAGTGGGAATTTTTCATTATAGAACTTGGCTTGTATATTCCTACGATGGGCTTCCTCAAATGCCCTAGGTCTTCGTGAGCAAGCAAGTTGGATGCACACCCACTAGTTTACTTTTGTTGAGCATTCATAGCTCTAGTGCATCTGTTGCATGGCAATCCCTACTCCTCATGTTGACATCAATTGATGGGCATCTCCATAGCCCGTTGATTATCCTCGTCAATATGAGACTTTCTCCTTTTTTGTCTTCTCCACACAATGCCCATCATCATATTCTATTCCACCCATAGTGCTATATCCATGGCTCACGCTCATGTATTGCGTGAAAGTTGAAAAAGTTTGAGATTATTTAAGTATGAAACAATTGCTTGGCTTGTCATCGGGGGTATAGAAGTTGGGAACATCTTTGTGTGACGAAAATGAAGCATAGCCTAACTATATGATTTTGTAGGGATGAACTTTCTTTTGCCATGTTATTTTGAGAAGACATGATTGCTTGATTAGTATGCTTGAAGTATTACTATTTTTGTGTCAATGTGAACTTTTGTCTTGAATCTTTCGGATCTCAATATTCATATCACAATTAAGAAGATTTACATTGAAATTATGTCAAAGTATCACTCCGCATCAAAAATTCTTTTTTTATCATTTACCTACTCAAGGACGAGCAGGAATTAAGCTTGGGGATGCTTGATACGTCTCCAACGTATCTATAATTTTTGATTGCTCCATGCTACTTTATCTACTGTTTTAGGCAATATTGGGCTTTATTATTCACTTTTATATTATTTTTGGGACTAACCTATTAACCGGAGGCCCAGCCCAGATTTGCTATTTTATGCCTATTTCAGTGTTTCGAGGAAAAGGAATATCAGACGGAGTTAAAACGGAACGAAATCAACTGGAGAAGTTATTTTTGGAAGGAAAGCCACCCGATGGACTTGGAGTGCACGTTAGGAGATACAGGAGGTGCTCACGAGGGTGGGCGGCGCCCCCCTGGGCATGCGCCCCTGCCTTGTGGGACCCCCATAGCTCCACCGACGTACTTCCTGCACCCATATATACCTAAGTACCCAAAAACTTCCAGAACAGAACCTAGATCGGGAGTTCCGCCGCCGCAAGACTTTGTAGCCACCAAAAACCAATCGGGACCCTGTTCCGGCACCCTGCCGGAGGGGGATCCCATCACCGGAGGCCATCTTCATCATCCCGGCGCTATCCATGACGAGGAGGGAGTAGTTCACCCTCGGGGCTGAGGGTATGTACCAGTAGCTATGTGTTTGATCTCTCTCTCTCTCTCTCTCTCTCTCGTGTTCTCTCTCATGTTCCCTCTATGGCACGATCTTGATGTATCCCGAGCTTTGCTATTGTACTTGGATCTTATGATGTTTCTCCCCCTCTACTCTCTTGTGATGAATTGAGTTTCCCCTTTGAAGTTATCTTATCGGATTGAATCTTTATGAGAACACTTGATGTATGTCTTGCCGTGATTATCTGTGGTGACAATGGGATATCATGTGCCCCTTGATGTATGTTTTGGTGACCAACTTGCGGGTTCCACCCATGAACCTATGCATAGGGGTTGGCACACGTTCTTGACTCTCCGGTAGTAGCTTTGGGGCACTCTTTGAAGTACTTTTATGTTGGTTGGATGAATCTGAGATTGTGTGACGCATATCGTATAATCATGCCCATGGATACTTGAGGTGATAATGGAGTATCTAGGTGACATTTGGGTTTTGGTTGATTTGTGTCTTAAGGTGTTATTCTAGTATGAACTCTATGATGGATTGAGCGGAAAGAATAGCTTTATGTTATTTTACTATGAACTCTTGAATAGTTAGAACAGAAAGGATAACTTTGAGGTGGTTTCATACCCTACCATAATCTCTACGTTTGTTCTCCGCTATTAGTGTATTTGGAGTGACTCTTTGTTGCATGTTGAGGGCTTGTTATATGATCTATCTATGTTATTATTGTTGAGAGAACTTGCACTAGTGAAAGTATGAACCCTAGGCCTTGTTTCCTATCATTGCAATACCGTTTATGCTCACTTTTATCGCTCGCTACCTTGCTGTTTTTACTATTTAAGGTTACAAAAACCTATATCTACTATCTATTTTGCACTTGTATCACCATCTGTTCGCCGAACTAGTGCACCTATAAAATTTACCATTGTATTGGGTGTGTTGGGGACACAAGAGACTCTTTGTTATTTGGTTGCAGGGTTGTTTGAGAGAGACCATCTTCATCCTACGCCTCCTACGGATTGATAAACCTTAGGTCATCCACTTGAGGGAAATTTGCTACTGTCCTACAAACCTGTGCACTTGCAGGCCCAACAACGTCTACAAGAAGAAGGTTGTGTAGTAGACATCTCTCTCTCTCTCTCTCTCTCTCTCATGTTCTTTCTCTCAAACCCGCGGATTTCGATCTCTTTGCTCTAAGCTCCGTTTCCGAAACTGTTTTGGGGGATTTCAACTTGGTATGTGACTCCTCCATTGCTCCAATTAGTTTTTGTTTTAGTGGTTTATATTTTGAATAATTAGCTACTCTTAGTGCTACTGTAAATGGGCTTGCATGTTGAATTCTTAGAGTTCTAAGTAGTTTGAATGCTTAATATGGCCTCTAGGCATCCTTATGAGTAGTTGCTATCAATCTTGTGAAGTTTTGTTGATAAAAATTTTGTGACCCAATTTTCTTCAGAAATTTGTACGCGAATAAAATGAATTTCTTTGGAAGGAGTTCTTTGAGGAGGTCCACGAAGGCATCATCGAGTAGTGGCTCAATACGACAGTCTTATGTTAACCCAAGTGCAAGCTCGATGCGGGATGCCGCTACCAAATCATGCTTATGGCCATGTAACGAATTCATGGTAGGTGCAGGTATCAAGGAGGAATTTGAGCAATTTATCCACAACACTGAACTCGCTCCCTCCATCGCAGATGAGTGCATTCAACATCTCAACCTTACATAAACATTCACAAAGAAATTTAAATATTTCCTTGTGAGTCTAGAGTTTCATTCAACCTTTATGACCATCCCTTTACCATGCCTTTAGACGTGTTCTGTGATGCGTGCAAAATTCCATATTGAGGTTCTCTAGACGAACCACCAAAGTCTTAGTACGAGTCATTTTTGACTAGTCTTTGTTACAGCGAGGATAGAGGAGTGTCACAAGGTAGAAAAAAAGTATTCATTTTCCACCCATTCACTACTTTGCACTCTTTAATGGGAAATGCATAGTGGGCAAGAAAGATTGCAGTACAATTTGTGCCCCTGACTTGAGACTCATCCACACTACTCTAACATGAATTGAACGTTATAATCTTGGAGCGACCTGTTGGGAACGCAGTAATTTCAAAAAAATTCCTACACACACGCAAGATCTATGTGATGCATAGCAACAAGCGGGAGAGTGTTGTCCATGTACCCTTGTAGATCGTAAGTGGAAGCGTCAAGTGACGCAGTTGATGTAGTCGAACGTCTTCACGATCCAACCGATCCTAGTACTGAAAGTACGGCTCCTCCATGATCTGCACATGTTCAGCTCGGTGACGTCCCTCAAACTCTTGATCCAGCTGAGGTCGAGGGAGAGTTCCGTCATCACGACGACGTGGTGACTGTGTTGATGAAGTTACCGACGCATGGCTTGCCTAAGCACTACAACAATATGACCGAGGTAGAAATCTGTGGAGGAGGGCACCACACACAGCTAAACAATGTCAACTTGTGTGTCTATGGGGTGCCCCCTCCCTGTATATAAAGGAGTGGAGGAGGAGGGAGGGCCGGCCCTTTATGGCGCGCCCTGGAGGGGTCCTACTCCCACCGGGAGTAGGATTGCCCCCTTCCCTAGTTGGACTAGGAGAGGAAGGAAGGGGGAGGAAGGAGGAAGGAAAGGGGGGGGGGGCGGCACCCCACCCAATTCGGATTGGGCTTGGGGGGGAGCCCCCTCCTAGGCTCCTTTCCCCTCTCTCCCACAATGGCCCAATAAGGCCCATATACTTCCCGGGAGGTTCCGGTAATCTCCCGGTACTCCAGTAAATGCCTGAACTCACTCGGAACCATTCCGATGTCCAAACATAGTCATCCAATATATCGATATTTATGTCTTGACCATTTTGAGACTCCTCGTCATGTCCATGATCATATCCGGGACCCCGAACTACCTTCGGTACATCAAAACACATAAACTCATAATACCGATCGTCGTCGAACGTTAAGCGTGCGGACCCTACGGGTTCGAGAACTACGTAGACATGACCGAGACACGTCTCCGGTCAATAACAAATAGCAGAACCTAGATGCTCATATTGGCTCCCACATATTCTACGCAGATCTTTATCGGTCAAACCGCATAACAACATACTTTGTTCCCTTTGTCATCGGTATGTAACTCGCCCGAGATTCGATTGTCGGTATATCAATAACTAGTTCAATCTCGTTACCGCCAAGTCTCTTTACTCGTTCCGTAATGCATTATCTTGTGACTAACTCATTAGTCACATTGCTTGCAAGGCTTATAGTGATGTGCATTACCGAGAGGGCCCAGAGATACCTCTCCGACAATAGGAGTGACAAATCCTAATCTCGTTCTATGCCAACTCAACAAACACCATTGGAGACACCTGTAGAGCATCTTTATAATCACCTAGTTACGTTGTGACGTTTGATAGCACACAAAGTGTTCCTCCGGTATTCGGGAGCTGCATAATCTCATAGTCATTGGAACATGTATAAGTCATGAAGAAAGCAATAGCAACATACTAAAAGATCAAGTTCTAAGATAACAGAATGGGTCAAGTCAATCACATCATTCTCTAATGATGTGATCCCGTTCATCAAATGACAACTCATGTCTATGGCTAGGAAACTTAACCATCTTTGATTAACGAGCTAGTCAAGTAGAGGCATACTAGTGACACTCTGTTTGTCTATGTATTCACACATGTACTAAGTTTCCGGTTAATACACTTCTAGCATGAATAATAAACATTTATCATGATATAAGGAAATATAAATAACAACTTTATTATTGCCTCTAGGGCATATTTCCTTCAGTCTCCCACTTGCACTAGAGTCAATTATCTAGATTACACAATAATGATTCTAACACCCATGGAGTCTTGGTGCTGATCATGTTTTGCTCGTGAGAGAGGCTTAGTCAACGGGTCTGCAACATTCAAATCCGTATGTATCTTGCAAATCTCTATGTCTCCCTCCTTGACTTGATCGCGGATGGAATTGAAGCATCTCTTGATGTGCTTGGTTCTCTTGTGAAATCTGGATTCCTTTGCCAAGGCAATTGCACCGGTATTGTCACAAAAGATTTTCATTGGACCTGATGCACTAGGTATGACACCTAGATCGGATATGAACTCCTTCATCCAGACTCCTTCATTTGCTACTTTCGAAGCAGCTATGTACTCTGCTTCACACGTAGATCCCGCCACGATGCTTTGCTTAGAACTGCACCAACTTACAGCTCCACAGTTCAATATAAATACGTATCTGGTTTGTGACTTAGAGTCATCCAGATCAGTGTCAAAGCTTGCATCGACGTAACCATTTACGATGAGCTCTTTGTCACCTCCATAAACGAGAAACATATCCTTAGTCCTTTTCAGGTATTTCAGGATATTCTTGACCGCTGTCCAGTGATCCACTCGTGGACTACTTTGGTACCTCCCTGCTAAACCAATAGCAAGGCACACATCAGGTCTGGTACACAGCATTGTATACATGATAGAGCTTATGGCTGAAGCATAGGGAAGAACTTTCATTTTCTCTCTATCTTCTTCAGTGGTCGGGCATTGGGTCTGGCTCAATTTCACACCTTGTAACACAGGCAAGAACCCTTCTTTGCTTGATCCATTTTGAACTTCTTCAAAACTTTATCAAGGTATGTGCTTTGTGAAAGTCCAATTAGGCGTCTTGATCTATCTCTATAGATCTTGATGCCCAATATATAAGCAGCTTCACCGAGGTCTTTCATTGAAAAACTCTGGTTCAAGTATCCTTTTATGCTATCCAGAAATTCTATATCATTTCCAATCAACAATATGTCATCCTCACTTTCTTGTAAATACAGGCTTCTGCAAAAGTCTGTATAAACCATATGCTTTGATCACATTATCAAAACGATTATTCCAACTCTGAGATGCTTGCACCAGTCCATAAATGGATCACTTGAGCTTGCACACTTTGTTAGCATCCTTTGGATTGATAAAATCTTCGGGTTGCATCATATACAACTCTTCTTCCAGAAATCCATTCAGGAATGCAGTCTTTACATCCATTTGCCAAATTTCATAATCATAAAATGCAGCAATTGCTAACATGATTCGGACGGACTTAAGCATCGCTATGGGTGAGAAAGTCTCATCGTAGTCAACTGCTTGAACTTGTTGAAAACCTTTCGTGATAAGTCGAGCTTTGTAGATAGTAACATTACCGTCAGCTTCAGTCTTCTTCTTGAAGATCCATTTATTCTCTATGGCTTGCCGATCATCGGGCAAGTCAACCAAAGTCCATACTTTGTTCTCATACATGGATCCCATCTCAGGTTTCATGGCCTCAAGCCATTTCGCGGAATCTGGGCTCATCATCGCTTCCTCATAGTTCATAGGTTCGTCATGGTCAAGTAACATGACCTCCAGAACATGATTACCGTACCACTCTGGTGCGGATCTTACTATGGTTGACCTACGAGGTTCAATAGTGACTTGATCTGAAGTTACATGATCATCATCATTAGCTTCCTCACTAATTGGTGTAGGAATCACAAGAACTGATTTCTGTGATGAACTACTTTCCAACAAGGGAGCAGGTATAGCTACCTCATCAAGTTCTACTTTCCTCCCACTCACTTCTTTCGAGAGAAACTCCTTCTCTAGAAATGATCCATTCTTAGCAACAAATGTCTTGCCTTCGGATCTGTGATAGAAGGTGTACCCAACAGTCTCCTTTGGGTATCCTATGAAGACACATTTCTCCGATTTGGGTTCAAGCTTATCAGGTTGAAGTTTTTTCACATAAGCATCGCAGCCCCAAACTTTAAGAAACGACAACTTGGGTTTCTTGCCAAACCACACTTCATAAGGTGTCGTCTCAACGAATTTAGATGGTGTCCACTTTAACATGAATGCAGCCGTCTCTAAAGCATGACCCCAAAACTGTAGGGTAATGCAGCATAAAACAACAAAAATTCCGACCTACGCACCAGCCCAGGACCACTATGGAGACTGCATACATGGTTTGATCTTTTTCGTTACCGACTTGTAGCGCAGCAGGAAGTAGAGTCGATGACAATCGGTGGTGCAGATCCCCGCAGCTAGGATTTACATCCTCCCAACCGCGAGGATGTATACCCTCATCTTCTCCTCAGACAGCCCTCTGGGAGGTGGTCGAACAGCCCCCCGGACGGTGTCGCGGACAGACCTTCGGGAGGACCTTCGAAACTCGAACGGTCACTTGGACAGCCCTTCAGGAGGACCTTCAAAACTTGGATAGTCACATGGACAGCCCTTCAGGAGGCACTCACGAACTAATACCGAAACTACGATCTCTCAATAGAGTTGCACACATACGGTGTCATCTATTCGGCAGGGCTTCGCCGTCTAGAACTAGTTCCTGCCGGAACCCAGAGAGCCTTACGACTCTACGAAACTCTTTTCGTGGGAGGGAGAGAAGAAGCCAGGTAATGTATGGCTTGTGTATGAGAGAAATGGATGAGAGTGGAGGGCTGCCCCTCCACCTCTATATATAGGAAATCCCAAGGGGTAGGGTGGTTTTACAAGAAAACCCAAAACCCACATGAAATGGAGTCCTTCCCAAGGACCTAAAGAGTGAAAACAGGGACAAGTGGGGCCCCATGGATGAGCTACACCCATGATCCTCCCACCCCTTGTGCCCCCTCCCAAAAGGAGGTTCCCACCCTTCCATGTCATCCCTAGATCTTTTGGGCAAAGCCCCAAATGGTGGCTTTCCAAAAACTATCCCAAAAAGCACTTTCACTATTCACGACGACATTTTTCAGCGTCCGTTTGAACTGAAAGTATTTATGTGGGCTTAGAACATTTCCAGTACCCACCATAATAATTTTCAACGCGTTCTGGAACAATTCCATTTTAGTGATTTTCATCCGCGAAAAGCATCTGAACCGGTTCCTGCAGCTCTGGAACATTTCTGGTTTTTATTTCTGAAAATTCCAAAAAGTTTCTAGAATGATTCTGGCACCCTCCAAGAATTATTAGGCATGTGCCGAAACCATTTTGACTTAATGGCATACCCCGAAACAACTATTTCGGTTTCACCGAAACTCATCCGGTGACCTCTCGCTGCGGAACTTTTCCGCTGTCCGAAACTTTTTTAATGATTTTCTCTCAGACTCCCGATCTAGTATTCAGCAGATAGATGACCCTTATTAAGCATGTGACCCTATAGGTTCGGCGAAGTATAGACATGACCCGGAACCCCTTCCGATCAATGATCAACATCAGAGCCGTGGACAACCATATTGACCCCTATACCCACACGAATAAATATTCAAGTGAACCTCCAGCTGCAGTGAGCTATTCATGTTGCTTCGCGATATGTCACAAACACACGGGGTGAGATTTATTGCATCCCCATGGACGAACAATTTGTCCACCATGCAAGTTACCTCGTAACTGATTTCGTTCTCTTTTCTCGTTTCCGTGTTTTGGCATCCTAGTGATCAAATCACAAGGTGTCTGGCCAGACGATTATGGATACCGTAACACCGAGAGGGCCCGAGAATATATCTCCATCGTCGGAGGAGCAAATCCCAATCTTGATCTATCAAGTTACTTGACATACTTTTCCATGAACCCGTAAGCCGCCGTAATAGCCACCCATTTACGGATGACGTTTAACAAACCCCAAAGTTCAGGAAGCAAGCATGAAGAAACTCGATACTCTCACGGTCTAAGGAATCATGCAAATGTTAACCATCTCTGTGTTATGTACCATTAAACTTGTGACGAATGAATCTCATAGCATAACATCAATCCAGGTCGATTCAACACAAATGTTCTCTTAACATTGTGCCCTCAAACCTGCTGGCATAGACATGCCCATGACCAGGAAAACAAAATCATCATGCAACACTTGAGCTAGTCTTAGATGCCAGACTAGGAATACTTCTTACCATTTATTATTCCACACGTGCATATGAGTCTTCCTCTTAGCCTCGTCTTATTGCAGACTCGAGAACCATAGCAGTTATAGCATGGAACATAAACATAATTATGAACATGGAGATAAGTAGTAGCATTTATTATTGCCTCTAGGGCATATCTCCTATAGACTCCCACTTGCACTAGAGTCAATAATCTAGTTAATGCTAATGCACTTTACACCTATGGCATACCAGTGTAAAAAATGCTTCGCATGTGGTATAGCCTGATTTCCTTTGGATCTGACAACTTCAGTTCCGTGTCTATCTCTGCATATCCTCGCGTTTTCACGCTTTCACAAAATTCATATTTTGTGCGGACTTGGCTTTTATGTATGTGAATCACAGGTCGAACCTGGATTCCTCAGACTGAGTTATGGAGAAACTACCTGCAGTAGTGTCCCATTGACAAAAGCCATCTTGGAACCGTACTAAGTTCATAAATGAACTATATGATTCAACATCTTGTTTGTCGCTTCTAAAGCGTCAACATACTTAGTCATTTGTTATAGAATTCGCCACAGTATCCTGTTGGGAACAATTTCCAACTACCGTGCCACCATATTGTGTATTACACAAAACCCTTAACTTAAATCGAAAATCGCATGGAGAAAAGATGAAGACTGTATCGATGTAACATTTTACAACAAACTCTTCATGATCTCCGCTTGCGAGAAAACATATCATCGGTACTTACTCTAGTACTCAATGACATCTTTCACTGTTGTCCCACGATCAGTACTTTGATCACTTTAGTATCCATACTCGCAACACCTTGGGAGTATCGGACATATCTGGTTGTTTTACATACCATGGAATACATGATTAATCCAAACACAAAAGTGTGTGGAATCTGCATCATGTATTCCACTCATCAGTGTTTTGGGACACTGAGTCTTGCAAAAAACTCTTCCATGTGACTCCGGCAAGAATCACTCCTTGGTGGTTTTAAATGCTAAAAGGTTTTAGCACCTTGTCAATATGTATTCACTTCTTAGACCTATTAGGTAAATCTATCGCCATAGATCATTATGCCTAATATCGAGGCTATTTAGCCTAAGCACTTCATCAAAAAACTATTTTCGAATGAAGTCCTAATTCATGTCAAGAAATTTATTTCCAATTAACAATGTGGCAAGCACACAAGGTTTTTAGAAATATTATTACGCTCCCACTTACTTTCTTGAATTACAAGCATCTTCGTTACCCATTGATGAAGTCAAACCCCTTTGACCATTTCATCAAAGCACGAAGATTCCAACTCCATTGTGCTCTCTTTTGTCCATCGCTCGAACTCTGAAGTTTGCACCCTTACTAGCATCCTCTAGATAGATAAAATGCCTTGGACTGTAACACATGCAAGTCCTTGGTTTCATTTCCATCAGATGGAAATCCTATTGTCATCCATGTTTCATATCTCATGATTGAAATATGTATTAATTGTAGTTCAACCCGAACCGACTTTAAGCATCGCTACGATGAAAACAACCTCATCATAGTCAACTCTTGAACTTGTTATTTCAACAAGTTGAGCTTTATGGATAAAACATTTTTATCCGTATCAGTTTTAAGTTCCATAAATATTCGTTAGACTCTAAGTCTTCCAAAAGGTGTATCAAGGTTTTAATCTTGAATCACTTATATGGAAACTAACTCGGGTTATATTGGCATTTAGCCAATTCTGGAGTCAGGGCCCATCAACGCTTCCTTGTGTATCGTAGGTATAATGTTGTTTAACAACAATATCTGGTTTGTGCACCTGAGAGGTTTGCACGAGCCTTGCCTACATGGTTCAGCTGCAAGTTCGACCGAAGTTCATACATTTTATTGTAGAGACTTCCGTATCAGTCGCAGTAGGAAACTCTGGAATTACTTCCAAGGTCTCTTTCCTTTGATCTGATGACGAATATACTGTTTATCTCGTCGAGTTGCACTATTCTCCCACTCACCTTTTTTAAAGAACCATTATCTTTAAAAGCACACCGTTTCATGGCAAAACTATTTGCCTCAGTATAGTGAGGGAGGAATACCCAACATTTTGGTATAACCTACAAAGTAGCACTTGTCTGATTTGGAATAGGTTTGTAACCTTTTACACAAGCCCCATATTTCAAATGTTAAGAAAAGATATAACATGGTTGGGCGTACCATACCATGGCTTCATTTCAACAGACCCGATGTAGCTCTTTTCAGTGTAAAAGCCGCAGTCTCTAAAGCATCACTTTAAAAGGGATAATGGCAAATTTATTTATGTCTTCTTTGACCTTACCATGTCATAAATGGTTAGATTACATCTCCACGGACTTTCCACTGGCAGTGGTGTTCCGGGAGGTGCAAGTTATGAAAGCCCTTTCACAACTCATCAGACATTCGCTAAACATGTAACTCAAATATTCCTTTGTGCAATCAAATTGCAGAAACATAATTTTCTTGTTACAATAACTTCTACTTCATTTTTGAAAACCTTTCGAATGATTTCAAAAGATCCAGACTTACGTCTCATCAAGTAAATATCCATATATCTACTTGAGTCATTTCTGAAGATAAATAAATCCACCACTAACAACACTTATCAGACTACACACATCAAATGTATGATCACTAATAAGTTTGTTGTTAGTTCCTTATGGCGTGTGAGCGGTATTTTAGTCACTTCACTTTTCGGAGGAAAGTTGCAAGTGTCAGATGATTCAAAATCAAAAAGACTTCAAAATCCATGATAATGGAATTTTCCATGCGGGTTTCTCCAATGTGACCAAATGTAGTGCCACACTTGTGTGGTATTCTTTTAGTCTTGCGAAATTTAGCGTCAATGTTATGGATGTATCATATTACCATCAATATTCATAACATACATCCCATCTTGGATGGAAGCATGGCCCTTCATGTTATTCATAATACTTAACAACAATTGTTGTTTTCATGAACAACTTTTTTGCAACAAACATTGTGCAATTGGCTAAAGTGTATGAAACTCTAAAATGAATTATGAAAGTAAACCCAGAGGTATTGTATTATTATCAATATTCATAACATACATCTCATTCATAATGAAAGTATGGCCCTTGTGTTATTCATAACATCGAACATAAAAAGTTCTCTTATGAACAACCTTCTTGCAAGATACCTTATGCAATGGGCTAGAGTTTGTAAAACTCTAAATTAATTATGAAAATAAATACAGACGGCAATACACCGATGGAAGGTATAGTAACATTTACTATGTTCCCTGTGTATACCTTAACCTCATTTCTGGCTAGTCTTTTTAGGCCATAGTAGCTCTTACCACTACTAGGGAAAACCTTATACACAGAAACTTATCAGCAGCGCAGTTTAAAAGGAAACGCTACTGCTAATTAGTAGTAGCGAGGGGTATAAAACCCGCGCTACTACTAAGTTGATAGTAGTAGCGAGGGGTATAAACCCGCGCTGCTACTAAGTGGTCTTCACCATGCCCCCAAAACATTGCCATAGTAGTAGCGAGGGTATAAAACCTGCGCTACTACTAACTAAGTAGCTGTAGTGCAGGTAAGACACCCACGCTATTACTAAACGTGTCCACCACTGCACCATCCATCCCGACACGATCCACTCCAACCCCACCACTCTCTCTCTTTCTCTCATCCAAAAAAACTCTCTCACGAACTCACCTGCTCCTCTCCCCACGATCTCCTCGCCGCCGCCACCACCCACACCGGCCGGTTCCGGCGAGCACCGGCCGCGCGCAACAGTCCCCCAAGCTCCCACCTTCCTCCGCTCTGATCCCCATGGAAGGCACCGCGGCCGTCTCCCTCGCACGGATCCTCGCCTCCTCACCGCTCCCCCGCGGCTCCCGCCGTAGCCGTGTGCGCGTGGCCATGGCGCCGGAGCAGCGGAGGAGGGGTAGGGCGGTGCTCGCCGCGGCGGCCTCAACGGGCAACTATGTGGTGCCGCTGGACGCCGCGCCGTCGGGGATCACGCGCCCGCTCGTCGAGATCCTGCGCGACCTCAACAAGCGCATCCCAAAGACCATCATGCTCCCCGCCTCCCGCCGCGCCTCCGCCTCCACTTCCGACCTCAACAAGCCCTGCCGCTGCCGCCGGAGGCTCCAGCTCCTGCGAGTGTACGCTCGGACGGGAAGGGGGGAGTGGGCCTTGAACGAGTCCGGCGGCGGGAGGGCCCAGCAGCTGCCGATGCAGAATGAGCGGGCCGTCCACAACATGCTGGCGAGCTGGGGCGGCCGAAGTGACGCGGCGGCTTCGCTATGGCAGGACGCCTACCATGCCAGTCTGTCTCGCCCCTGGCGATGCAGTGCCCGGCTCCAGCAGCGTTAGACTGGTAAGAAGTCACTGCCATCCTAGAAATTTGCCTCTCGTCCCCTGACGGTTTGTGCCAGTTTGACAAGTTCGAATTTGAGTTCATTGGCAGGGGCCTCCTTGTGGTCACGAGGTATTTGTGGAAATGCCACAATGCTGCTGCACGTGTGTTGCAGTCAAAGAGGGGAGAGTGTAAGTGTTGCCAAATGTTTATTTCCATTAGTCTAGCGTTGCACCTTCATATGTGTGCAAGTAGGCGATGCCTAATCAGTCCATGAAATTATCCGTAAAGTTCTATGCATGTTGCCTAAGTTTCTAGTAATGACTGTAAATCATCCATACTTGGTTCTAGGAGGCAGTAATCGCCAAATTGGTGGTGAAATACCTATAAATGAAACAGCAGATCCTGGGTATTAGGCAATCCTTGTTGTGTACATCACGACCAAAATTAGGAGTCGGTGGTAGCTAGAACTTTCTAAACTTTGCCCTTCAGGATGGCAAGGCTTTGACAGAGGCAGTCCCCAATGAGGCAAACTTATGGCGGCTCAGCTAGTGCGACAGACCTAAAAAAAGCGTCCAGGTTCAAGTAACATACCTCTTCAGCACCGTGCTGTTGCCGAGGTACTTCAAGCACAACAACTTCTTGAGCTTCGTCCGCCAGCTCAACACCTATATGTGGTTGCTTGATTATGTGTTTATTTTGGACCTTATGCTTTTCTATGCACTTGTCAAATATATATGCATTCTTATATAACTATTCTCTGCACTTTTATCCCAGTAGGAAATAGCTTATAGCTTCAGTTGTGCATTACAACATCGACATGTACCGCATTGTTTTATCGTGTCATTCTTTTGAAGAATCTGAAGTTTCTGAACCTATGTTGGTAATGCTGCAGGGTTCTGTTGGCAACGCTGACGGTCGTCGAAAGGTTCGTGGACTCAACGATGTCGTGGCACCATCCACGGTGTCGTGGCAGCCGGTTTCAGGGTCGCCCAAGAGATGATCAACATGCAGATACACTTGATTTGGTGTGTGGCCAAATCTGAATCTTAATGATGTTCGGGTTTCAGGGTGCGGGGCACTTGTACGATGGCTTCCTCCGTCTGCTGGTGGCGAGGCCTACTAGAGACGTGGCGGCAGTTGCCGTCGGTCAGATGTGTCTCGTCGAGGCTACCCCATGTGTTTCGCCGCAGCTGCACACCGCGAGATCAGGCCGGGCAGGTGCCGCATATTGACGAGTGATCAAATTTTCGGATCGGACCATAAGAACTTAAGTAGGTAGCTGCTTAGCAAGTTGCTACGTGCAACACTGTGTGATAGGAATTATACATGAGTTGCCACTAAAATGAGAAACTATCAGTAGATACGACAAATCTGTGATAGAATGGAATTGGCTGATTTTATTTTTTTAATTCATAATAATCTTGTAGTAGCGTGGGAAAAAATGGCACGCTACTAGTATTTGAGATACTAATAGCGTTGGCACTATAGACACGCTACTACTTTTTCGTTAGTAGTAGCGCGGGTCTGTAATAGCAGTAGCGCTGGTGGCACACACGCTACTACTAACAAAGTTAGTTGTAGCACGTGTTTTACCCGCGCTACTACTAACATTTAGCTGTAGCGCGATACTAGTAGCGCTGGTACCCGCGCTACTAGTAGACTTTTTCCTAGTAGTGTACATTGATTCGTAACAGAATGCAATCGAGCGGGTATCTTTGTGATTAACTCACAATACCCAAGAATTAGTGATTAACATGTTTAACCATAATTTCCAAGAACTATATCTTTGACCAGCCTACTATACATCAAAAACTTGTATGACATTCATACATGAGCTGGACATTCCAGTCATCTTCCTTTCTGCCTTTATACTTCTAACAGTTTAACTTTTAGTATTTCTCCTACTCGCAAAAGAAGCACCCAACTTAAGAGTGGCATTAGCCCCGGACTTCCTAGGCGTGTAAGTCATACTAACACCCTTTGACACTTCCTTTCTCTTTAAGTTGTTGTTTTATTCACCTTTCATTATATGACATGCGTTCTTCTGGATCCCTTTCCCAACAGTCAAATGCATAGTAAACACTTTTACTAATACTTGCAAAGAAACATTGCTTTGCTTGTATTTGAAAATAATTTTCAGTTCCATGAATATCATATAACTATCCCAACTTTCGAAGTTTGGGTTTCATGGAAGCAAACATATTCCACTTGACCGTAATAGAATTCTAGCTTTTGGATCGAAGGAAGAGAGTCACATGATCCATAGCATTAGCAGTGGGATATGAAAAGCATGAGATAGGACAAAGTCCTTCTCGGCACTTTTGAGGACAATCCTCACATTACGTTACCAATTGTAAAGTTTTAACCAGATATTTAACAGCTATTCAATTTTAACAGGGAAAGTGGAATCGCGAGCCATTATTGTACAACTGTTTTGCAAGAAACACTTAGACAGTGTTCATAATAAATTGCACTGAGAATTAAACATGTTAATTCAACAGTGCGCTCCCACTCAAATCAATATCTCTCATAATTAATTTTGAGTGATAGAAGATCCAGACTTCAATTCATCACCATAGAATCATCATCTCATAATGGGAATTTTAATCGGTAGGCCAACTTGCCGATCACATCTCTATGTGACTCTTGCTCATCTTTCGATGCGTGTGTTCTAAGCTCAGGACGATCCTGCCATGAACGTCAAGACAACCAAGTGATCTTGCTGCGAGGTCTGACCTCACCCGCCTCACACTTCTCTAATCATTTGTACCCATGCATCCATGGCGCATCCCGAAAAGATAGGTGCCGTGACGGTGCTACACTTGGGAGAACACTAACTACTTGATATTTTAGTGAGAGATCACCCTAATAAAAAGCGACTACTGCGCAATCAAAAAGGGTGCACCAAAAGGGATAAACATCTCATTCAATTCATAATAGCATGATATGGTATAGCCCTTTCTGACGGAGAAGTCTTATATTTCTCCGTCTCCGGTATTTGCGTCGGTGTTCACCTTCGCGAAGATTGCCACCACCTTGTCGATGCACCAGATAATATTGCTATCTCTATAGCTAATAAAATAAGTGCATTACTTAAGGTTGACACGTAGGTCATTAAAGTGACAATCATATGGCTCTAGCCATCATGCCGAATCATGACACGCAGGTCATGTTAATCAATTTACATCATATAATCATTTCATACACAATCAAATTATTATGAGCATTGCTATACCACATCACATGCACATGCAAAACCCTCCTGCAAAACCAAGTTAGACGCCTCTAATCGGTTCATACAAAGACTTGTTTCTCATGGCTTCTAAGGTTTCGAAACAAACCGAAGCTACCAACGTCCATCATTAAGTATGATAATTCAAGTCGCTAGATTAACTTTGCGGGGTGTATGAAACACGCGATAATAAAATGTCGAGCCCCATACTGAACTTCGTCATACGCATGACCCCGGTGCAGATCATATCTGCATTTCCCTTTCGTCTGCTAAATTTCATCTTTCTTTTTAACTACGGTGGAATTCAATGAACTGTTAGCACTTCGTTGATCAATCAGGATCGCGGATTGCCAGAACCCACCATACTGTTATCAAGATCAGAAATATGCAAATTCTAGGGAAGCAACAAGAACATCGGGTAAAAGACTTCATCTGTCACCCGCATAAATAATTTTCAGCAATAGATCTCATCTACTACCTAATTATATTATGCAATACCCGTACATCTCTATGTATTCTAGATCGCAACCTGCATCTACGCATAGCACGGCTCATGATGCCACTGTAGGGTAACGCAGCAGAAAACAAAAAAAATTCTGACCTACGCACCAGCCCAGGACCACTATGGAGACTACATGCATGGTTTGATCTTTTTCGTTACCGACTCATAGTGCAGCGGGAAGTAGAGTCGATGACGATCGGCGGTGTAGGTCCCTGCAGCTAGGATTTACGACCTCCCAGCCGCGACGATGTATACCCTCGTCTGCTCCTCAGACAACTCTCTAGGAGGCGGTCGAACAGCGCCCCAGACAGTGTCGCGGACAGCCCTTCGGGAGGACCTTCGAAACTCGAACGGTCACTCGGACAGCCCTTTGGGAGGACCTTCGAAACTAGGACAGTCACACGGATAGCCCTTCGGGAGGCACTCACAAACTAAGACCGAAACTATGATCTCTCTACAGAGTTGCACACATACGGTGTCATCTATCTGGCAGGTCTTCGCCGTCCAGAACTAGTTCCTGACGGAACCCAGACAGCCTTACGGCTCTAGGAAACTCTTTTCGTGGGAGGGAGAGAAGAAGCCAGATAATGCATGGCATGTGTATGAGAGCAAGGGATGAGAGTGGAGGGCTGCCTCTCCACCTCTATATATAGGAAATCCCAAGGGGTGGGGTGGTTTTACAAGAAAACCCAAAACCCACATGAAATGGAGTCCTTCCCAAGGACCTAAAGAGTGAAAACAAGGGACAAGTGGGGCCCCATGGATGAGCTGCACCCATGAACGTCCCACCCCTTGTGCCCCCCCCCCAAAAGGAGGTTCCCACACTTCCATGTCATCCCTAGATCTATTGGGCAAAGCCCCAAAAGGTGGGTTTCCATAAAATATCCCAAAAAACACTTTCACTATTCACGACGACATTTTTCAGCGTCCGTTCAAACTGAAAATATTTATGTGGGCTTAGAACATTTCTAGTACCCACCATAATAATTTTCAACGCGTTTTGGAACAATTCCAGTTTAGTGATTTTCATCTATGAAAAGCATCTGAACCAATTCCTCCAACTCCGGAACATTTCCGGTTTTGATTTCTGAAAATTCCAGAAAGTTTCCAGAATGATTCTGGCACCCTCCAAGAATTATTAGGCATGTGCCAAAACCATTTTGACTTAATGGCATACCCCGAAACAACTATTTCGGTTTCACCGGAACTCATCCGGTGACCTGATGACCCACAAGTATAGGGGATCTATCGTAGTCCTTTTGATAATTAAGAGTGTCGAACCCAGAGAGGAGAAGAAGGAAATGACAAGCGGTTTTCAGTAAGGTATTCTCTGCAAGCACTGCAATTGTAGGTAACAGATAGTTTTGTGATAAGATAATTTGTAACGGGTAACAAGCAATGAAAGTAAATAAAGTGCAGCAAGGTGGCCCAATCCTTTTTGTAGCAAAGGACAAGCCTGGACAATTTCTTATAATGAGAAAAGCGCTCCCGAAGACATATGGGGATTACCGTCAAGCTAGTTTCATCATGCTCGTATGATTCGCGCTCGGTACTTTGATAATTTGATATGTGGGTGGAACAGTGCTTGGGTACTTCCCTTTCTTGGACAAGCATCCCACTTATGATTAACCCCTATTGCAAGCATCCGCAACTACAAAAGAAGTATTAAGGTAAACCTAACCATAGCATGAAACTAGTGGATCCAAATCAGTCCCTTACGAAGCAACACATAATATAGGGTTTAAGCTTCTGTCACTCTAGCAACCCATCATCTACTTATTACTTCCCAATGCCTTCCTCTAGGCCGAAATAATGGTGAACTGTCAGGTAGTCGACGTTCACATAACACCACTAGAGGAGAGACAACATACATCTCATCAAAATATCGAACGAATACCAAATTCACATGACTACTAATAGCAAGACTTCACCCATGTCCTCAGGAACAAACGTAACTACTCACAAAGAATATTCATGTTCATGATCAGAGGAGTATTAATATGCACTAAGGATCTGAACATATGATCTTCCACCAAGTAAACCAATTAGCATCAACTACAAGGAGTAATCAACACTACTAGCAACCCACATGTACCAATTTGTGGTTTTGATACAAGATTGGATACAAGAGATGAACTAGGGTTTGAGAGGAGATGGTGCTGGTGAAGATGTTGATGGAGATTGACCCCCTCCCGATGAGAGGATCGTTGGTGATGACGATGGTGATGATTTCCCCCTCCCAGAGGGAAGTTTCCTCGGCAGAACAGCTCCGCCGGAGCCCTAGACTGGTTCCGCCAAGGTTCCGCCTCGTGGGGGCGAAGTTTTGTCCCGTAAGCTTGCCTATGATTTTTTCCAGGGTAAAAGCCTTCATATAGTAGAAGATGGGCACCGGAGGGCCACCAGGGGGCCCAACAGACAAGGGGCGCGCCCAGTAGGGGTGGGCGCGCCCCCCACCCTCCTGGCCAGGGTGTGGGCCCCCTCTGGTATTTTCTTCACTCAATAATTCTTATTAATTCCAAAAGTGACTTCCGTGGAGTTTCAGGATTTTTGGAGCTGTGCAGAATAGGTTTCCAATATTTGCTCCTTTTCCAGCCAGAATTCCAGCTGCCGACATTCTCCCTCTTCATGATAAACCTTGTAAAATGAGAGAAAATAACCATAAGTATTGAGACATAATGTGTAATAACAAGCCATAATGCAATAAATATCGATATAAAAGCATGATGCGAAATGGACGTATCAACTCCCCCAAGCTTAGACCTTGCTTGTCCTCAAGCGGAAGCCGAAATCGAAAAATATGTCCACATGTTTAGAGATAGAGGTGTCGATAAAAATAAAATACAGACATGAGGGCATCATGATCATTCTTATAACAGCAACATATATAGATTTTTTCATATGGTTTCTTATGATCAAGTAACAATCAATTCACAATGTCAAGTATGGTTCAGAAACTTCATTGAGAACTAGCAAACTATAATCTCAGTCATTGAAGCCATTGCAATTTATCATAACATTGGAAAGAGTCAAGAATAGAGCTTTTCAGCAAGTCTACATACTCAACTATCATATAGTCCTCTAAAATTGCTAACACTCACGCAATACTTGTGGTTATGGAGTTTTAGTCGGACACTAAGAAAGATAGGGGCTTATAATGTTGCTTCCCAACGTATTCACCTTTGGGTGATGTCAACAATAATAGTTCATGCTAACTTACATCCAATTGGATATATATATCAGGATCTTTCCAAAACAAGGTGCTTGCCAAAGGATAAAATGAAAAAGGGAAAGGTGAAGATCACCTTGACTCTTGCATAAAGTAAAAAACATAAAGTAAAAGATAGGCCCTTCGCAGAGGGAAGCAGAGGTTGTCTTATGCTTTTAGGGTTAGATGCACAAAATCTTAATGCAAAAGAATGTCACTTTATATTGCCACTTGTGATATGAACCTTTATTATGCAGTCCGTCGCTTTTATTACTTCCATATCACACGATCGTATAAAGCTTATTTTCTCCGCACTAATAAGTCATACATATTTAGAGAGCAATTTTTATTGCTTGCAACATGACAACTTACTTGAAGGATCTTACTCAATCCATAGGTAGGTATGGTGGACTCTCATTGCAAAATTGGGTTTAAGGATAATTGGAAGCACAAGTAGTATGTCTACTTGGTGTAAGGAATTTGGCTAGCATGAGGGGGAAAGGCAAGCTCAACATTTTTAGAAGATCCATGAGAATATACTTTAACTGATATGCGAGAAAACATAAATCATTACGTTGTCTTCCTTGTCCAACATCAACTCTTTAGCATGTCATACTTAATGAGTGCTCACAATCATAAAAGATGTCCAAGATAGTATATTTATATGTGAAAACCTCTCTTTCTTTATTACTTCCTATTAATTGCAACGATGACCAAAACTACGTTTGTCAACTCTCAACAACTTTTATGCCTCATACTTTTTATATGTGAAGTCATTACTATCCATAAGATCAATATGAACTCTTTTATTCTTTTTATTCTTTCTATTTTCTCAAGATCATAGCAAGATAGCAAAGCCCTTGACTCAACACTAATCTTTATTATAGATAGCTCACAGACTCGACTACATAAAGAGATCACAAAGCAAAACTTAAAACTACTTGATTCCAAAACTTCAATATACTAGATCAAGATATTACTAAAAGGATCGAACTAAGTAAAATGGTAAAGATAGGAGTGTGATGGTGATACGATACCGGTGCACCTCCCCCAAGCTTGGCAGTTGCCAAGGGGACTGCCCATACCCATGCAGTTATGTCCTCGAAGGTGGTGAAGTAGGAGTTGTTGATGATGTAGGCTTATCATCCATCTTCCAAGGCATAGGCTCACCATCATAGAAGGATGATCGAGTCTCCGGGATCCTCAAATGTGCAACCAAACTCATCCTCTTGAATCTATATTCGTACTCACAGTTTTGGTTTTTGCAGGTCATAGATCTGGGCTTGGAGGTGCTCGATTTTCTCTTGAAGCTTAAAGATTGTCTCCTCAATGATCTTGGCATCCAGTTTGTGGTTGTTGGTGAACTACGTGATCATCATCTGGTTGGCGTTGAGTCCACGCTCCACCATCCCTTGGCACTTGAAAACTTGTTGCTCCATGGCTTCGAGCTTTGTCTCCACGCTTCCGGTACGCCTTGGTCCCTCCACATCGTGGATGTGCAGCACCTCCGCGAGATAGGGGTTGATAACCCTCTCGAAAAACTTGTCCTTGGGAGCGCTTGGAGACGTCATGGTGCTATAGATCTGTCAGAAAAATAGCTCAAAACAAAAACAGAGGATATTTGCATGATACGGTGGTCAAAACCTTCGGGAGATTATATAATGAATTTTTACCGACCGAAATATGTAACATGCAAGAAAACATAGTCCGGGAGGCACACGAGGTGCCCACGAGACAGGGGGCGCGCCCAGTAAGGGTGGGCATGCCCTCCACCCTCATGGAGGCCTCGTGTCCTTCCCGGATTACTTCTTTCTTTCCAAAATTCTTAAATATTCCAAAACAGAGAAAAAATGCCATTAGAATTGTTTTGGAGTCGGTTTACTTACCGTACCACATACCTATTATTTTTCGAAGTCTGAAACGTTCTGGAAAGTGTCCCTTATGTATTCCTCTAGGGTTACGGTCTCAATAATATTAGTTTCAACATTGATAGGATTACCTGAGATATAATGTTTGATTCTTTGACCATTCACCACCCTCGGACTTGTGCCTTCGAAGTTGTTGATTTTTATGGCACCGGAACAATAGACCTCCTCGATAACATAAGGACCTTCCATTTAGAGAGAAGTTTTCCTGCAAAAAATCTTAAACAAGAGTTGAATAGCAAAACATAATCACCTACGTTAAACGCATGCTTTTGTATCCTTTTGTTATGCCATCTTTTAACTTTTTCTTTGAACAGCTTGGCATTCTCATAGGCTTGAGTTCTCCATTCATCAAGTGAGATAATATCAAATAACTTCTTCTCACCGGCAAGTTTGAAGTCATAGTTGACCTCTTTAATATCCCAATATGCCTTATGTTCAAGTTCAAGAGGTAAGTGACATGCTTTTCCATAAACCATCTTATACGGAGACATACCCATAGGATTTTTATACGCAGTTCTATAGGCCCATAATGCATCATCAAGTTTCTTGGACCAATTCTTTCTAGATCTATTGACAGTCTTTTGCAAAATTAATTTGAGCTCTCTATTGCTCAACTCTACTTGACCACTAGACTGTGGGTGATAAGGAGATGCGATTCTATGATTAACCTCATACTTAGCAAGCATCTTATGGAAAGCACCATGAATAAAATGTGAACCACCATCAGTCATAAGATATCTAGGGACTCCAAACCTCGGAAAAATAATTTCTTTAAGCATCTAAATAGAGGTGTTATGATCAACACTACTAGTTGGAATAGCTTCTACCCACTTAGTAACGTAATCAACAACAACTAAAATATGTGTGTAACCATTAGAGTCAGGAAAAGGTCCCATATAATCAAAGCCCCAAACATCAAATGGTTCAATAACAAGAGAATAATTCATAGGTATATCTTGACGTCTACTAATATTACCAATTCTTTGACATTCATCACAAGACAAGACAAACTTACGAGCATCTTTGAAGAGAGTAGGCCAATAAAAACCGGATTGCAATACCTTATGTGCAGTTCTATCTCCAGCGTGGTGTCCTCCATATGGTTCAGAGTGACACTTGCGTAGGGTCTGTTCCTGTTCATGCTCAGGTACACAATGTCTAATAACACCATCTACTCCTTTATAAAGGTGTGGGTCATCCCAGAAGTAATGTCTTAAATCATAAAATAACTTTTTCTTTTGCTTGTATGTGAAACTATGTGGTATAAATTTAGCAACAATGTAATTAGCATAATCAGCATACCATGGAGCAGTACGAGAAGCATTAACGACCGCTAATTGTTCATCAGGAAAGCTATCATCAATCGGTAGTGGGTCATCAAGAACATTCTCTGACCTAGACAGGTTGTCTGCAACGGGGTTCTCAGCTCCCTTTCTATCAATAATATGCAAATCAAATTCTTGGAGCAAGAGAACCCATCTAATGAGTCTAGGCTTAGCATCTTTCTTTTCCACAAGATATTTAATAGAAGCATGATTAGTGTGAATAGTAACTTTAGAATCAACAATATAAGGTCTAAACTTATCACATGCAAATACGACTGCTAAGAACTCTTTTTCAGTAGTAGCATAATTTCTCTGGGCAGTATCAAGACTTTTACTAGCATACTGGATAACATTCAATTTCTTATCAACTCGTTGCCCTAGAAAAACACCTACAACATAATCACTAGCATTACACATAATTTCAAAGGGTAAATTCCAATCAGGTGGCTGAACAATAGGTGCAGTGATCAAAGGTTTCTTAAGTATTTCAAATGCTTCTACACAATCATCATCAAAGACAAAAGGAATATCTTTTTGCAATAAATTAGTCAGAGGCCTAGAGATTTTAGAAAAGTCCATAATGAACCTCCTATAAAAACCGGCATGACCAAGGAAACTTCTTATACCTTTTATGTCCTTGGGACATGGCATCTTTTCAATAGCATCAACTTTAGCTTTATCAACTTCAATACCTCTCTCGGAAATCTTATGCCCCAAGACAATGCCTTCATTAACCATAAAGTGGCACTTTTCCCAATTCAAGACGAGACTAGTGTCTTCACATCTCTGCAAAACTCGATCAAGGTTGCTCAAGCAATCATCAAAAGATGATCCATAAATGGAGAAATCATCCATGAATACCTCACAAATCTTTTCACAGAAGTCAGAGAATATAGCCATCATGCATCTTTGAAAGGTGGCAGGTGCATTACATAAACCAAAAGGCATACGCCTATAAGCAAAAGTATCGAAAGGGCAAGTAAAAGTAGTTTTTGATTGATCCTCCGCTGACACAGGTATTTGAGAGAAACCAGAATAACCATCCAGAAAACAGAAATGTGTATGTTTGGATAGTCTTTCTAGCATTTGATCAATAAAAGGAAAAGGGTAATGATCTTTCTTAGTAGCTTTATTTAATTTACGGAAATCAATTACCATTCTATAACCTGTAATAATTATTTGCGGGATCGATTCATCTTTATCATTAGGAACAACAGTAATACCTCCCTTTTTAGGAACGCAATGGACATGACTTATCCAATCACTATCAGCAATGGGATAAATTATACCTGCCTCAAGGAGCTTTAGTATCTCCTTTCTTACCACTTCTTTCATCTTAGGATTTAACCGTCGTTGAGGATCTCTAACTGGTTTGGCATCTTTCTCCACTTTAATTTTGTGTTGGCATAGAGTGGAAATAATGCCCTTAAGATCATCCAGAGTATATCCAATAGCAGCACGGTGCTTATTCAGAGTTTTCAATAATCTTTCTTCTTCTTGCTCTGAAAGGTTAGCACTAATAATAACAAGATATATTTTCTTTTCATCAAGATAAGCATACTTAAGATTATCGGGTAATGGTTTGAGCTCAAACACGGGATCACCCTTGGGTGGAGGGGGATCCCCTAGGATTTCAACAGGTAGGTTGTGTTTCGGAATAGGACCCTGTTGAAGGAACACTTCATCTATTTCCCTTCTTTCATTCATAAACATATCAATTTCATGGTCTAGCAAATATTGTTCTAACAGATCAGTAGGAGGCACGGCAATAGAAGCAAGACCAATAATCTCATCCTTACTAGGTGATTCTTCATCACGGGGTTGTCTATGAAACTTAGCAAAATTAAACTCATGAGACATATCCCCTAAGCCAATTGTAACAATATCCTTTTCACAATCAATCCTAGCATTAATAGTATTCAAGAAGGGTCTACCAAATATAATGGGACAAAAGTCATCTTGTGGGGAACCAAGAACAAGAAAACCAACAGAATATTTAACTTTCCCACACAAGACTTCAACATTTCTAACAATCCCAACTGGTTTAATGGTGTCCCTATTGGCAAACTTAATAGTAACATCAATACCTTCTATTTCAGCAGGTGCAATATCATGCATAATTTCTTTATATAAGTCAAAAGGTATTGCACTAGCACTAGCACCCATATCACATAAGCCATGATAGCAATGATCTCCTATTTTAACAGAAATAACATGCATGCCTACAACAGGTTTATGTATCTTAGCATCAGGTCTAGCAATATTAGCAGTTTCACCACAGAAATAAATAACATGCCCATCTATATTATCATCCAAGAGATCTTTAACCATAGCAATACTAGGTTCAACTTTGATTTTCTCAGGGGATGTATAAGTTCTAGTATTACTCTTACAAACAACAGGTGAAGTTTTAGCATGATCCTTTATCCTAACAGGAAAAGGTGGTTTCTCAACATATGTAGTAGGAACAATAGGATCATTATAAGTGATAGTATTTTCTTCAACTGTAATAGGTGCAACTACTTTTACTTCAGTGGGAGGATTATATTTAAACCAATTCTCCTTAGGGAGATCAACGTGAGTAGCAAAAGATTCACAAAAAGCAGCTACTATCTCAGAGTCAAGTCCATACTTAGTGGTAAATCCACGAAAAGCATCGGTATCCATAAAAGATTTAACACAATCAAACTTAGGTGTTATACCTGACTCCTTAGCATCGCCGGAACCCCAATCTTCAGAGTTGCATTTAATTCTTTCCAATAAATCCCACTTGAATTCAGTAGTCTTCAGCATATAAGAACCAGTACAGGAAGTATCGAGCATGGTGCGATCATTGAGAGAAAGCCGAGCATAATTTTTTTGAATAATCATATCTCTTGAGAGCTCATGATTGGGGCATAAATATAACATTGACTTAGGCTTCCCCCTAGCTTGAGCAATGTTTTCTCCTTCGCAAGGCCAGAAAATATATATGTAATTACGATCACGATGAATAAGATGCATAGGATAGAACTTCTGGAGAAATTCCAACTTCAATCGTTTATAGTTCCAAGATCCCGTATCATCAGATAACCTATACCATGTCAATGCATCTCCCTTCAAAGATAAAGGGAAGACCTTCCTCTTAGCAACAACATCGGGAATACCTGCAAGCTTAAATAATCCACAGACTTCATCCACAAAGATAAGGTGTAAATCGGGATGCAATGTTCCATCTCCTACAAAGGGATTAGCTAACAGTTTCTCTATCATACCCAAAGGAATCTCAAAGTAAATATTTTTAGTAGGTTCAGTAGGTTGAGGAGCAACTCTTTGCTCTACTAGTCGGGGTGAAGATACCCCGAACAAGCCCCTCAAAGGATTAGTTTCCATAGTAACAAGTGACAGAAAATTTCAGCACACTATATAAATGTTTCCTTACCAAGTTCCACTCACCAAAGGCGCTTCACTCCCCGGAAACGGCGCCAGAAAAGAGTCTTGATAACCCACAAGTATAGGAGATCTATCGTAGTACTTTTGATAAGTAAGAGTGTCGAACCCAACGAGGAGCAGAAGGAAATGACAAGCAATTTTCAGTAAGGTATTCTCTGCAAGCACTGCAATTGTAGGTAACAGATAGTTTTGTGATAAGATAATTTGTAACGGGTAACAAGCAATGAAAGTAAATAAAGTGCAGCAAGGTGGCCCAATCCTTTTTGTAGCAAAGGACAAGCTTGGACAAGTTCTTATAATGAGAAAAGCGCTCCCGAGGACACATGGGAATTACCATGAAGCAAGTTTCATCACGCTCGTATGATTCGCGTTCGGTACTTTGATAATTTGATATGTGGGTGGACCGGTGCTTGGGTACCGCCCTTTCTTGGACAAGCATCCCACTTATGATTAACCTCTATTGCAAGCATCCGCAACTACAAAAGAATTATTAAGGTAAACCTAAACATAGCATGAAACTAGTGGATCCAAATCAGCCCCTTACGAAGCAACGCATAAACTAGGGTTTAAGCTTCTGTCACTCTAGCAACCCATCATCTACTTATTACTTCCCAATGCCTTCCTCTAGGCCGAAATAATGGTGACGTGTCATGTAGTAGACGTTCACATAACACCACTAGAGGAGAGACAACATACATCTCCTCAAAATATCGAAGGAATACCAAACTCACATGACTACTAATAGCAAGACTTCACCCATGTCCTCAATAACAAACGTAACTACTCACAAAGCACATGTTCATGATCAGATGAGTATTAATATGCATTAAGGATCTGAACCTATGATCTTCTGCCAAGTAAACCAATTAGCATCAACTACAAGGACTAATCAACACTACTAGCAACCCACAGGTACCAAATTGTGGTTTTGATACAAGATTGGATACAAGATATGAACTAGGATTTGAGAGGAGATGGTGCTGGTGAAGATGTTGATGGAGATTGACCCCCTCCCGAAGAGAGGATCATTGGTGATGACGATGGTGATGATTTCCCCCTCCCGGAGGAAAGTTTCCCCAACAGAACAGCTTCGCCGGAGCCCTAGATTGGTTCCGTCAAGGTTCCATCTTGTGGCGGCGGAGTTTCGTCCCATAAGCTTGCCTAGACTTCCATGTGTGGCCACACGAGGAAGGATCGAGTCCGGAATGATGATATATGAGATAGAGTTGGGGTAGCACCAATTGAGGATAAGCTTGTCCAACATCGTCTGAGATGGTTTGGGCATATTCAGCGCAGGCCTCTAGAAGCTCCAGTGCATAGCGGACGGCTAAATCGTGCGTAGAATGTTGAGAGAGGGCGGGGTCGACCAAATTTGACATGGGAGGAGTTCGTTAAGAGAGACCTGAAGGATTGGAGTATCGACAAAGGGCTAGCTATGGACAGGGGCGCGTGGAAGCTTGCTATCCATGTGCCAGAGCCATGAGTTGGTTGCGAGATCTTATGGGTGTCACCTCTAGCCTACCCCAACTTGTTTCGGACTAAAGGCTTTGTTGTTGTTGTTGTTGTTGTTGTTGTTGTTGTTGTTGTTGTTGTAAAAGCCTTCATATAGCAGAAGATGGGCACCGGAGGGCCACCATGGGGCCCAGGAGACAGGGGGCGCGCCCAGCAGGGGGGGTGCGCCCCCACCCTCCTGGCCAGGGTGTGGGCCCCTTCTGGTATTTTCTTCGCTCAATAATTCTTATTAATTCCAAAAGTGACTTCCGTGGAGTTTCAGGATTTTTGGAGCTGTGCAGAATATGTTTCCAATGTTTGCTCCTTTTCCAGCGAGAATTCCAGCTGCCAGCATTCTCCCTCTTCATGATAAACCTTGTAAAATGAGAGAAAATAACCATAAGTATTGAGACATAATGTGTAATAACAGCCCATAATGCAATAAATATCGATATAAAAGCATGATGCAAAATGGACCTATCATGACCTCTCGCTGCGGAACTTTTCCGCTGTCCGAAACTTTTTCGATGATTTTCTCTCAGACTCCCTATCTAGTATTCAGCAGATAGATGACCCTTAAGCGTGTGACCCTATAGGTTCGGTGAAGTATAGACATGACCCGGAACCCCTTCCGATCAATGATCAACATCGGAGTCGTGGACAGCCATATTGACCCCTATACCCACATGAATAAATATTCGAGTGAACCTCCTGTTGAGTGAGCTATTCCTGTTGCTTCACGATATGTCACAAACACCCGAGGTGAGATTTATTGCATCCCCATGGATGAAAAATTTGTCCACCATGCAAGTTACCTCGTTTCCGGTTTTGTTCTCTTTCCTCGTTTCCGTGTTCCGGCATCCTAGTGATCAAATCACAAGGTGTGTGGCCAGAAGATTATGGATACCTTAACACCGAGAGGGCCCGAGAATATCTCTCCATCGTCGGAGGAGCAAATCCCAATCTTGAGCTATCAAGTTACTTGACATACTTTTCCATGAACTTGTAAGCCGCCATAATAGCCACCCATTTATGGATGTCGTTTAACAAACCCCAAAGTTCATGAAGCAAGCATGAAGAAACTCGATACTCTCACGGTCTAAGGAATCATGCAAACGTTACCCATCTCTGTGTTATGTACCATTAAACTTGTGACGAATGAATCTCATAGCATAACATCAATCCGGGTCGATTCAACACAAATGTTCTCTTAACATTGTGCCCTCAAAGTTGTTGGCATATACATGCCCATGACCAGGAAAACAGAATCAACATGCAACACTTGAGATAGTCTTAGAGGCCAGACTAGGAATACTTCTTACTGTTTATTATTCCACATGTGCATATGAGTCTTCCTCCGAGCCTCGTGTTATTGCAGACTCGAGAACCATAGAAGTTATACCATGGAACATAAACATAATTATGAACATGGAGATAAATAATAGCATTTATTATTGCCTCTAGGGCATATCTCCTACAAAACCGATAGCGGTAAATCAGTAAGAGACATCATAGATCGCACCATATCTAATAAAGTGCGGTTACGACGTTCGGACACACCATTATGCTGTGGTGTTCCGGGTGGCGTGAGTTGCGAAACTATTCCACATTGTTTCATATGAAGACCAAACTCGTAACTCAAATATTCCCCTCCACGATCAGATTGTAGAAACTTTATTTTCTTGTTATGATGATTTTAAACTTCACTCTAAAATTCTTTGAACTTTTCAAATGTTTCAGACTTATGTTTCATCAAGTAGATATACCCATATCTGCTCAAATCATCTGTGAAGGTCAGAAAATAACGATACCTGCCGCGAGCCTCAATATTCATCGGACCACATACATCAGTATGTATGATTTCCAACAAATTTGTTGCTTTTCGTAGTTCCGGAGAATAGAGTTTTAGTCATCTTGCCCATGAGGCATGGTTGCAAGTACCAAGTGATTCATAATCAAGTGATTCCAAAAGTCCATCAGAATAGAGTTTCTTCATGTGCTTTACACCAATATGACCCAAACAGATTTCATTATTAACTCTGCATCTTTTAGCTTCAACATTATGAATATGTGTGTCACTACTATCGAGATTCAATAAAAATAGACCACTCTTCAAGGGTGCATGACCATAAAAGATATTACTCATATAAATAGAACAACCATTATTCTTGGATTGAAATGAATAATCGTCTTGCATCAAAAAAGATCCAGATATAATCTTCATGCTTAACGCTGGCACCAAATAACAATTATTCAGGTCTAAAACTAATCCCGAAGGTAGATGTAGAGGTAGCGTGCCGAGGACGATCACATCGACTTTGGAACCATTTCCCACGTGCATCGTCACCTTGTTCTTAGCCAATGTTCGCTTAATCCGTAGTCCCTGTTTCGAGTAGCAAATATTAGCAACAGAACTTGTATCAAATACCCAGGTGCTACTGCGAGCTCTGGTAAGGTACACATCAATAACATGTATATCACACATACCTTTGTTCACCTTGTCATCCTTCTTATCCGCCAAATACTTGGGGCAGTTCCACTTCCAATGACCAGTCCCTTTGCAGTAGAAGCACTCAGTCTCAGGCTTAGGTCTAGACATGGGCTTCTTCACTTGAGAAGCAACTTGCTTGCCGTTCTTCTTGAAGTTCCCCTTCTTCCCTTTACCCTTTTTCTTGAAACTGGTGGTCTTGTTGACCATCAACACTTGATGCTCTGTCTTGATTTCTACCTCCGCAGCCTTTAGCATCGCGAAGAGCTCGGGAATTGTATTATTCATCCCTTGCATATTATATTTCATCACGAAGCTCTTATAGCTTGGTGGCAGTGATTGAAGAATTCTGTCAATGACACTATCATCAGGAAGATTAACTCCCAGCTGAATCAAGTGGTTGTTATACCCAGACATTTTGAGTATATGTTCACTAACAGAAGTATTCTCCTCCATCTTGCAGCTATAGAACTTATTGGAGACTTCATATCTCTCAATTCGGGCATTTGCTTGAAATATTAACTTCAACTCCTGGAACATCTCATATGCCCCATGACGTTCAAAACGTCGTTCAAGCCCCGGTTCTAAGCTGTAAAGCATGGCACACTGAACTATTGAGTAGTCATCAGATTTGCTCTGCCAGACGTTCACAACGTCCGGCATTGCTCCTGCAGCGGGTCTTGCACCTAGCGGTGCTTCCAGGACATAATTCTTCTTGTCCAGCAATGAGGATAATCCTCAAGTCACAGACCCAGTCCCTGTAATTGCTACCATCATCTTTCAACTTAGCTTTCTCTAGGAACGCATCAAAATTCAAAGGAGCAGTAGCACGGGCCATTGATCTACAACAATGTAGACATGCACAATACTATCAGGTACTAAGTTCATGATAAATTAAAGTTCAATTAATCATATTACTTAAGAACTCCCAGTTAGATAGACATCCCTCTAATCACCTAAGTGATCACGTGATCCAAATCAACTAAACCATGTCCGATCATCACGTGAGATGGAGTAGTTTTCAATGGTGAACATCACTATGTTGATCATATCTACTATATGATTCACGCACGACCTTTCGGTCTCAGTGTTTCGAGGCCATATCTACATATGCTAGGCTCATCAAGTTTAACCTGAGTATTCCGCGTGTGCAAAAGGCTTGCACCCGTTGTATGTGAACGTAGAGGTTATCACACCCGATCATCACGTGGTGTCTCGGCACGATGAACTTTCGCAACTGTGCATACTCAGGGAGAACACTTGTACCTCCAAATATAGTGAGAGATCATCTTATAATGCTACGGTCAATCAAAGCAAAATAAGATGCATAAAGGATAAACATCACATGCAATCAATATAAGTGATATGATATGACCATCATCATCTTGTGCCTTTATCACCATCACCAAAGCACCGTCATGATCACCATCGTCACCGGCGCGACACCTTGATCTCCATCGTAGCATCATTATTGTCTTGCCAACTATTGTTTCTATGACTATCGCTACCGCATAATGATAAAGTAAAAACAATTGGAGGGTCATTGCATTGCATACAATAAAGCGACAGCCATATGGCTCCTGCCAGTTGCCGATAACTCTGTTACAAAACATGATCATCTCATACAATAAAATTTAGCATCATGTCTTGGCCATATCACATCACAACATGCCCTGCAAAAACAAGTTAGACGTCCTCTACTTTATTGTTGCAAGTTTTACGTGGCTGCTACGGGCTGAGCAAGAACCATTCTTACCTACGCATCAAAACCATAACGATTTTTCGTTAAGTGTGTTGTTTTAACCTTCAACAAGGACCGGGCATAGTCACACTCGATTCAACTAAAGTTGGAGAAACTGACACCCGCCAGCTACCTGTGTGCGAAGCACGTCGGTAGAACCAGTCTCGCGTAAGCATACACGTAATGTCGGTCCGGGCCGTTTCATCCAACAATACCGCCGAATCAAAGTATGACATGCTGGTAAGCAATATGACTATTATCTCCCACAACTCATTGTGTTCTACTCGTGCATACAACATCTACGCATAAACCTGGCTCGGATGCCACTGTCGGGAATGCAGTAATTTCAAAAAAATTCCTGCGCACACGCAAGATCTATGTGATGCATAGCAACGAGCGAAAGAGTGTTGTCCACGTACCCTTGTAGACCGTAAGCGGAAGCGTCAAATGACGCGGTTGATGTACTTGAACGTCTTCGCGATCCAACCGATCCTAGTACCGAAAGTACGGCACCTCCACGATCTGCACACGTTCAGCTCGGTAACGTCCCTCGAACTCTTGATCCAGCTGAGGTCGAGGGAGAGTTCCATCAGCACGAAGGCGTGGTGACGGTGTTGACGAAGTTACCGACGCAGGGCTTCGCCTAAGCACTACAACAATATGTCCGAGGTGGAAATCTGTGGAGGGGGCACCGCACACGGCTAAACAATGTCAACTCGTGTGTCTATGGTGTGCCTCCCTCCCCGTATATAAAGGAGTGGAGGAGGAGGGAGGGCCGACCCTCTATGGCGCGCCCTGGAGGAGTCCTACTCCCACCGGGAGTAGGATCCCCCCTTCCCTAGTTGGACTAGGAGATGAAGGAAGGGGGAGGAAGGAGGAAGGAAAGGGGGGCCGGCCCCCCACCCAATTCAGATTGGGCTTGGGGGGCCCCCTCCTAGGCTCCTTTCCCCTCACTCCAACTATGGCCCAATAAGGCCCATATACTTCCCGGGGGTTCCCGTAATCTCCCGGTACTCCGGTAAATGCCCGAACTCACTCGGAACCATTTCGATGTCCAAACATGGTCATCCAATATATCGATCTTTATGTCTCGACCATTTTGAGACTCCTCGTCATGTCCGTGATCATATCCGGGACTCCTAACTACCTTCGGTAGTTCAAAACACATAAACTCGTAATACCGATCGTCATCGAACGTTAAGCGTGCGGGCCCTATGGGTTCGAGAACTATGTAGACATGACCGAGACACGTCTCCGGTAAATAACCAATAGCGGAACCTTGATGCTCATATTGGCTCCCACATATTCTACAAAGATCTTTATTGGTCAAACTGCATAACAACATACGTTGTTCCCTTTGTCATCGGTATGTTACTTGCCCGAGATTCGATCGTCGGTATCTCAATACATAGTTCAATATCATTACTGGCAAGTCTCTTTACTCATTCCATAATGCATCATCACATGATTAACTCATTAGTCACATTGCTTGCAAGGCTTATAGTGATGTGCATTACCGAGAGGGCCCAGAGATACCTCTCCGACAATCTGAGTGACAGATCCTAATCTCGATCTATGACAACTCAAGAAACACCATTGGAAACACCTGTAGAGCATATTTATAATCATCCAGTTATGTTGTGATGTTTGATAGCACACAAAGTGTTCCTCCGGTATTCGGGAGTTGCATAATCTGATAGTCATAGGAACATGTATAAGTCATGAAGAAAGCAATAGCAACATATAAAACGATCAAGTGCTAAGCTAACGGAATGAGTCAAGTCAATCACATCGTTCTCTAATGATATGACCCCGTTCATCAAATGACAACTCATGTCTATGGCTAGGAAACTTAACCATCTTTGATTAACGGGCTAGTCAAGTAGAGGCATACTAGTGACACTCTATTTGTTTATGTATTCACACATGTACTAAGTTTCCGTTTTATACAATTCTAGCATGAATAATAAACATTTACCATGATATAAGGAAATATAAATAACAACTTTATTATTGCTTCTAGGGCATGTTTCCTTCATGATCGTTGCACGGAGACTGCAACACAATGCTACTAGTGGTCACTTTTATGGGGGGGTCTATGCCTCCCGTGTAGCTAAGGAGCTGCATGTGTCAGCTTGGCCTAACGATCCCATTTTACCTACTCAGTGAACGAAATATTCCCTAGAGGCAATAATAAAGTTATTATTTATTTCCTCATATCATGATAAATGTTTATTATTCACTCTAGAATTGTATTAACCGGAAACATAATACATGTGTGAATACATAGACAAAAATAGTGTCACTAGTATGCCTCTACTTGACTAGCTCATTGATCAAACATGGTTGAGTTTCCCAACCATGGATATGAGTTATCATTTGATCACATCATTAGAAGAATGATGTGATTGACTTGACCCATTTTGTTAGCTTAGCACTTGATCATTTAGTATGATGTTATTGCTTTCTTCATGACTTATACATGTTCCTACGACTATGAGATTATGTAACTCCTGCTTACCGGAGGAACACTTTGTGTGACCAAACGTCACAACGTAACTGGGTGATTATAAAGGTGCTCTACAGGTGTCTCCGAAGGTACTTGTTGAGTTGAAGTATTTCGAGATTAGGATTTGTCACTCCGATTGTCGGAGAGGTATCTCTGGGCCCTCTCGGTAATGCACATCACTATAAGCCTTGCAAGCAATGTAGCTAATGAGTTAGTTACGGGATGATGCATTATGTAACGAGTAAAGAGACTTGCCGGTAACAAGATTGAACTCGGTATTGAGATACCGACGATCGAATCTCGGGCAAGTAACATACCGATGACAAAGGGAACAACGTATGTTGTTATGCGGTTTGACCGATAAAGATCTTCGTAGAATATGTGGGAGCCAATATGAGCATCCAGGTTCCGCTATTGGTTATTGACCGAAGACGTGTCTCGATCATGTCTACATAGTTCTCGAACCCGTAGGGTCCGCACGCTTAAAGTTTTATGACGGTTATATTATGAGTTTATGTGTTTTGATGTACCGAAGGTAGTTCGAAGTCCCGAATGTGATCACAGGCATGACGAGGAGTCTCGAAATGGTCGAGACGCAAAGATCGATATATTGGACGACTATGTTCGGACACCGGAATGGTTTCGGGGAGTATCGGGCATATACCGGAGTATCGGGTGGTTACCGGAACCCCCCTGGGGAGACTAATGGGCCTACTGGGCCATAGTGGAGAAGAGGAGGGGCGGCCTAGAGCAGCCGCGCGCCCCTTCCCCCCCAGTCCAAATTGGACAAGGAGGGGGCGGCGCCCCCCTTTCCTTTGCCCCTCTCTCTCCTTCCCTCTCCTCTCCTACTCCCACATGGAAGGGGGGAGTCCTACTCCCGGTGGGAGTAGGACTCCTCATGGGCGCGCCTAGGGTGGCCGACCCCCTCCCCCTCCTCCACTCCTTTATATACGCGGAGGGAGGCACCCCTTGGAGACACAACAATTGATCCCTCGGATCTCTTAGCCGTGTGCGGTGCCCCCTCCTCCATAATCCACCTCGATAATATCATAGTTGTGCTTAGGCGAAGCCCTGCGTCGGTAGAATATCATCATCGTCACCATGCCGTCGTGCTGATGGAACTCTCCCTCAAAGCTCGGCTGGATCGGAGTTCGAGGGACGTCATTGAGTTGAACGTGTGCAGAACTCGGAGGTTTCGTGCGTTCGGTACTTGATCGGTTGGCTCCTGAAGACGTACGACTACATCAACCGTGTTGTGCTAACGCTTCTGCTTTCGGTCTACGAGGGTACATGGACACACTCTCCCCTCTCGCTGCTATGCATCACCATGATCTTGCGCGTGCGTAGGATTTTTTTGAAATTACTACGTTCCCCTATAGTGGCATCCGAGCCAGGTTTATGCGTAGACGTTATATGCACGAGTAGAACACAAGTGAGTTGTGGGCGATACAAGTCATACTGCTTACCAGCATGTCATACTTTGGTTCGGCTGTATTGTTCGATGAAGTGGCCCGGACTGACATTACGCGTACGCTTATGCGAGACTGGTTCTACCGACATGCTTTGCACATAGGTGGCTGGCGGGTGTCAGTTTCTCAAACTGTAGTTGAACCGACTGTGGCTACGCCCGGTCCTTGAGAAGGTTAAAACATCACTAACTTGACGAACTATCATTGTGGTTTTGATGCGTAGGTAAGAACGGTTCTTGCTCAGCCCGTAGCAGCCACATAAAACTTGCAACAACAAAGTAGAGGACGTCTAACTTGTTTTTGCAGGGCATGTTGTGATGTGACATGGTCAAGACATGATGCTAAATTTTATTGTATGAGATGATCATGTTTTGTAACAGAGTTATCGGCAACTGGTAGGATCCATATGGTTGTCGCTTTATAGTATGCAATGCAATCGCCCTGTAATTGCTTTACTTTATTACTAAGCTGTAGGGATAGTCGTAGAAGCAATAGTTGGCGAGACGACAATGATGCTACGATGGAGATCAAGGTGTCGCGCCGGTGACAATGGTGATCATGACGGTGCTTCGGAGATGGAGATCACAAGCACAAGATGATGATGGCCATATCATATCACTTATATTGATGGTAGCATTATAAGATGATCTCTCACTAATTTCAAGATAAAAGTGTTCTCCCTGAGTATGCACCGTTGCCAAAGTTCGTCGTGCCTAGACACCACGTGATGATCGGGTGTGATAAGCTCTACGTCCATCTACAACGGGTGCAAGCCAGTTTTGCACACGCAGAATACTCACGTTAAACTTGACGAGCCTAGCATATGCAGATATGGCCTCGGAACACTGAGACCGAAAGGTCGAGCGTGAATCATATAGTAGATATGATCAACATAGTGATGCTCACCATTGAAAACTACTCCATTTCACGTGATGATCGGTAATGGTTTAGTTGATTTGGATCACGTGATCACTTGGATGATTAGAGGGATGTCTATCTAAGTGGGAGTTCTTAAGTAATATGATTAATTGAACTTAAATTTATCATGAACTTAGTACCTGATAGTATTTTGCATGTCTATGTTGTTGTAGATAGATGGCTCGTGCTGTTGTTCCGTTGAATTTTAATGCGTTCCTTGAGAAAGCAAAGTTGAAATATGATGGTAGCAATTACACGGACTAGGTCCATAACTTGAGGATTATCCTCATTGCTTCACAGAAGAATTACGTCCTGGAAGCACCGCTAGGTGCTAGGCCTGCTGTAGATGCAACTGTCGACGTTAAGAACGTCTGGTAGACAAAGCTGACGACTACTCTATAGATCAGTGTGCCATGCTTTACGGCTTAGAACCGGGACTTCAACGACGTTTTGAACGTCATGGAGCATATAAGATGTTCTAGGAGTTGAAGTTAATATTTCAAGCAAATGCCCGGATTGAGAGATATGAAGTCTCCAATAAGTTCTATAGCTGCAAGATGGAGGAGAATAGTTCTGTTAGTGAACATATACTCAAAATGTCTGGGTATAACAATCACTTGATTCAACTAGGAGTTAATGTTCCTGATGATAGTGTCATTAACAGAATTCTAGAATCACTGCCAGCAAGCTACAAGAGCTTCGTGATGAACTATAATATGCAAGGGATGAACAAGACAATTCCCGAGCTCTTCGCAATGCTAAAAGCTGCGGAGGTAGAAATCAAGAAGGAGCATCAAGTGTTGATGGTCAACAAGACCACCAGTTTCAAGAAAAAGGGTAAAGAGAAGAAGAAGGGGAACTTCAAAAAGAACGGCAAACAAGTTGCTGCTCAAGAGAAGAAACCCAAATATGGACCTCACCCTGAGACTGAGTGCTTCTACTGCAAGCAGACTGGTCACTGTAAGCGGAACTGCCCCTAGTATTTGGCGGATAAGAAGGATGGCAAGGTGAAGAAAGGTATATGTGATATACATGTTATTGATGTGTACCTTACCAGAGCTCGCAGTAGCACCTGGGTATTTGATACAAGTTCTGTTGCTAATATTTGCTACTCGAAACAGGGACTACGGATTAAGCGAACACTGGCTAAGAACAAGGTGACGATGCACGTGGGAAATGGTTCCAAAGTCGATGTGATCGTCCTCGGCACGCTACCTCTACATCTACCTTCGGGATTAGTTTTAGATCTAAATAATTGTTATTTGGTGCCAGCGTTGAGCATGAACATTATATCTGGATCTTGTTTGATGCGAGACGGTTATTCATTTAAATCTGAGAATAATGGTTGTTCTATTTATATGAGTAATATCTTTTATGGTCATGCACCCTTGATGAGTGGTCTATTTTTTGAATCTCGATAGTAGTGATACACATATTCATAATGTTGAAGCCAAAAGATGCAAAGTTGATAATGATAGTGCAACTTATTTGTGGCACTGCCGTTTGGGTCATATTGGTGTAATCCATACTGATGGGCTTTTGGAATCACTTGATTATGAATCACTTGGTACTTGTGAACCATGCCTCATGGGCAAGATGACTAAAACACCGTTTTCCGGAACTATGGAGTGAGCAACTGATTTTTTGGAGATCATACATATTGATGTATGTGGTCCAATGAATGTTGAGGCTCGCGGCGGGTATCGTTATTTTATCACCTTCACAGATGATTTAAGCAGATATGGGTATATCTACTTAATGAAACATAAGTCTGAAACATTTGAAAAGTTCAAAGAATTTCAGAGTGAAGTTGAAAATCATCGTAACAAGAAAATAAAATTTCTACGATCTGATCATGGAGGAGAATATTTGAGTTACGAGTTTGGTCTACATTTGAAACAATGCAGAATAGTTTCGCAACTCATGCCACCCAGAACAGCACAGCGTAATGGTGTGTCCAAACGTCGTAATCGTACTTTATTAGATATGGTGCGATCTATGATGTCTCTTACTGATTTACTGCTATCATTTTGGGGTTATGCTTTAGAGACAGCTGCATTCATGTTAAATAGGGCACCATCAAAATCCACTGAGACGACGCCTTATGAACTATGTTTTGGCAAGAAACCAAAGTTGTCATTTCTTATAGTTTGGGGTTGCGATGCTTATGTGAAAAAGCTTCAACCTGATAAGCTCGAACCCAAATCGGAGAAATGTGTCTTCACAGGATACCCAAAGGAAACTGTTGGGTACACCTTCTATCACAGATCCGAAGGCAAGACATTCTTTGCCAAGAATGGATCCTTTCTAGAAAAGGAGTTTCTCTCGAAAGAAGTGAGTGGGAGGAAAGTAGAACTTGATGAGGTAACTGTACCTGCTCCCTTATTGGAAAGTAGTTCATCACAGAAACTGGTTCCTATGACGACTACACCAATTAGTGAGGAAGCTAACGATATTGATCGTGAAACTTTAGATCAAGTTACTACCGAACCTCGTAGGTCAACTAGAGTAAGATCCGCACTAGAGTGGTATGGTAATCCTATTCTAGAGGTCATGTTACTTGACCATGGCAAACCTACGAACTATGAGGAAGCGATGATGAGCCCACATTCCGCAAAATGGCTTGAGGCCATGAAATCTGAGATGGGATCCATTTATGAGAACAAAGTATGGACTTTGGTTGACTTGCCCGATGATCGGCAAGCCATTGAGAATAAATGGATCCTCAAGAAGAAGACCGATGCTGATGGTAATGTTACTGTATACAAAGCTCGACTTGTTGCGAAAGGTTTTCGACAAGTTCAAGGGGTTTACTACTATGAGACTTTCTCACCCGTAGTGATGCTTAAGTCTGTCTAAATCATGTTAGCAATTGCTGCATTTTATGATTATGAAATTTGGCGAATGGATGTAAAAACTGCATTCCTGAATGGATTTCTGGAAGAAGAGTTGTATATGATGCAACCAGAAGGTTTTGTCAATCCAAAAGATGCTAACAAAGTGTGCAAGCGTTAGCGATCCATTTACGGACTGGTGCAAGCCTCTCGGAGTTGGAATAAACGCTTTGATAGTGTGATTAAAGCATATGGTTTTATACAGACTTTGGAGAAGCCTGTATTTACAAGAAAGTGAGTGGGAGATCTGTAGCATTTCTAATATTATATGTGGACGACATATTGTTGATTGGAAATGATATAGAATTTCTGGATAGCGTAAAAGGATACTTGAATAAAAGTTTTTCAATGAAAGACCTCGATGAAGCTGCTTATATATTGGGCATCAAGATCTATAGAGATAGATCAAGACGCTTAATTGGACTTTCACAAAGTACATACCTTGATAAAGTTTTGAAAAAGTTCAAAATGGATCAAGCAAAGAAAGGGTTCTTGCCTGTAATACAAGGTGTGAAATTGAGTCAGACCCAATGCCCGACCACTGCATAAGATAGAGAGAAAATGAAAGATGTTCCCTATGCTTCAGCCATAGGCTCTATCATGTATGCAATGCTGTGTACTGGACCTGATGTGTGCCTTGCTATTAGTTTAGCAGGGAGGTACCAAAGTTATCCAGGAGTGGATCTCTGGACAGCGGTCAAGAACATCCTAAAATACCTAAAAAGGACTAAGGATATGTTTCTCGTTTATGAAGGTGACAAAGAGCTAGTCATAAATGGTTACGTCGATGCAAGCTTTGACACTGATCCAGACGATTGTAAATTGCAAACCGTATACGTGTTTATATTGAACGGTGGAGCTGTCAGTTGGTGCAGTTCTAAACGAAGCGTCGTGGCGGGATCTACATGTGAAGCGGAGTACATATCTGCTTCGGAAGCAGCAAATGAAGGAGTCTGGATGAAGGAGTTCCTATCCGATCTAGGTGTCATACCTAGTATATCGGTTCCAATGAAAATCTTTTGTGACAATACTGGTGCAATTGCCTTGGCAAATGAATCCAGATTTCACAAGAGAACCAAGCACATCAAGAGACGCTTCAATTCCATCCGGGACCAAGTCCAGGTGGGAGACATAGAGATTTGCAAGATACATACGGATCTGAATGTTGCAGAACCGTTGACTAAGCCTCTTCCACGAGCAAAACATGATCAGCACCAAGGCTCCATGGGTGTTAGAATCATTACTGTGTAATCTAGATTATTGACTCTAGTGCAAGTGGGAGACTGAAGGAAATATGCACTAGAGGCAATAATAAAGTTATTATTTATTTCCTCATATCATGATAAATGTTTATTATTCATGCTAGAATTGTATTAACCAGAAACATAATACATGTGTGAATACATAGACAAACATAGTGTCACTAGTATGCCTCTACTAGACTAGCTCAGTGATCAAAGATGGTTGAGTTTCCTCACCATGGATATGAGTTATCATTTGATCAGTGGGATCACATCATTAGAAGAATGATGTGATTGACTTGACCCATTTTGTTAGCTTAGCACTTGATCGTTTAGTATGTTGCTATTGCTTTCTTCATGACTTATACATGTTCCGCTATTGGTTATTGACCGGAGATGTGTCTCGGTCATGTCTACATAGTTCTCGAACCCGTAGGGTCCGCATGCTTAAAGTTCGATGACGGTTATATTATGAGTTTATGTGTTTTGATGTATCGAAGGTAGTTCGGAGTCCTGGATGTGATCACGGGCATGACGAGGAGTCTCGAAATGGTCGAGACGTAAAGATCGATATATTGGACGATTATGTTCGAATACCGGAATGGTTTCGGGGAGTATCGGCCATATACCGGAGTACCGGGGGGTTACCGGAACCCCCCGGGGAGACTAATGGGCCTATTGGACCATAGTGGAGAAGAGGAGGGGTGGCCTAGGGCAGCCGCGTGCCCCCTCCCCCCCCCAATCTGAATTGGACAAGGAGGAGGGGGCGGCGCCCCCTTTCCTTTCCCCCTCTCCTCACCTACTCCCACATGGAAGCGGGGAGTCCTACTCCCGGCGGGAGTAGGACTCCTCATGGGGCGCACCTAGGGTGGCCGGCCCCCTCCCCCTCCTCCACTCCTTTATATATGGGAAGGGAGGCACCCCTTGGAGACACAACAATTGATCCCAAGCCGTGTGTTGTGCCCCCTCCACCATAATCCACCTCGATAATATCGTAGCGGTGCTTAGGCGAAGCCCTGCATCGATAGAACATCATCATCGTCACCATGCCATCTTGCTGACGGAACTCTCCCTCAAAGCTCGGCTGGATCGGAGTTCGATGGACGTCATCGAGTTGAACGTGTGCAGAACTCGGAGGTGTCGTGCGTTCGGTACTTGATCGGTCGGATCGTGAACTCGGAGATGTTGTGCTAACGCTTCCGCTTTCGGTCTACGAGGGTACGTGGACACACTCTCCCCTCTCGTTGCTATGCATCACCATGATCTTGCGTGTGCGTAGGAATTTTTTTGAAATTACTATGTTCCCCTACACTCAGTACTCAGACTCTAAGGTCATTAAACGTTATAAGTTCCTTAAGGGAACAATCACTAATTATACTTACAACTTGAGGTTCAATAAAGATCCCGTTGTACCTGTTGTTTTTCCTGCACCTGCTCTCTTTGATTATCACAGTAAGAGAAGATACTATGTTCTTGAGAGCGAGGCCAGCGCATACAATGCGAAGGTCGAAGCTGCCCGACAGACTGAGGAGGTTGCACCAAGAGCCTCCATGGGCTATCCCTTAGACTATTACCAGGCTACAAATGGTGATTACCAAGCTAGGCCAAAAGCCTAAGCTTGGGGGAATACGTATTTCCACTGACATTATATTCATGTTCACACATTTCATCCTAGTTGTCAGTGTCCATACTTTTTCATTGTATTATCCATGCTAGATTTATTTTTTTGCTTTCTTCTTGTGTGTTTGAGAAAATCCAAAATTATTTCTTGCTTCTTTTCAGTTTTTCTTTCGAGTTTCATTAGTTGTATATTAAAAGAAAACCCAAAAAGATTTCTGATTCTTCTTTTGCTTGTTGGGAGCTTTCCCGTGTAAATAGTTTTTCTTATTTTTTGTTTTTCCTTCTTCAATTTGCTTTCTTCCAGAAAAACTAAAAACTCCAAAAATATTTCAGTGTGTTTCTCTGAAATTCTTTTCTTTTTGTTGAGTCGTACCAAGAAGAAGACCATGTTGAAAATATTGAGTGGCTCTCATATGCATTATTGTTGATCTAACGAAGAGCCCAAATTGCCTAGTCTTCTCCTTTTGAATAAAATGATTGCAAATCCCATCTTAGTCCACGACATTCTTGCACTATTATTATTTTCATATCATTTGATCGTGCAAGTGAAAGGCAATAATGACGATGTTTGATGAAGTGACTGTGGCAGAGAGAAGCGAGTATGAACTCAAGTTGTTTTTGTTTTTGTAAATATGTTTAAGCTAGTATCCATGATTCAATATATTATGATCAAACATGTTTGCAATGACAATTAGAGATGTAGTTGCTCAAGCCATGCTTAAGTAACTAGGAGTGGATAATGATTTATCTTGGATGTCAACATGCATTAAAATGATTGTGATGTAGTATGATGATATGATATCCTCATCTGAATGTTTCAAGTGGTTTGACATGGCACATGTTCACGCATGTAGTTGAATCATAACCAACATAGCCTCTTGATATTTATGTTCATGGTGTTCATATCCTACTCATGCTAGTATTTAATGTTAATTATGCATAACGCATGTTCATGACCATTTTCGCTCTCTAGCAGGCCGCTCCTCAACCTATTTGCTAGCCTTCGCATGTACAATACTGCTTGTGCATCAAAATCTTTAAATCAAAGTTATTCCAGATGAGTCTACCATATCTACCTATATGCGGTATTACCCTGCCGTTCCAATTAAATTTGCATGTGCCACCTCTAAATTTACAAATGAACATATGTTTTGTGTGCCTGGACCGCTCATGGAGCGACAAGGGGTGGTCGGTATCTTCCATGCTAAGCTGGTTATTCTCATGATGAGTGTTTATTCAGTCGTCCTTGCGCGAGAGGGGTGGTAATAGGGATTCCCAGTCTCAAAATCAAAAATTGCAAATAATTAAACAAAACTCCCCCAGGATGTTGTTGGTATGGACGGTACCCGTGGATTCGGCGAGCATTGGAGTGTGTTTGTTGGTGGAGGGGGAGTAAACCTTCACTTTTATCGCTTGGGAACCACCGCTAATGTGTTTAGCATGGAAGATATTGATAACTCGTGGTCGTAACATTGACAGGAAGGGTGCACCTCCCAAAATTATATTGATCTCTGATTTAAACTTTGAGCTCTGGCACCTCTGTAATTCACTACTTCCCTCTGCGAAGGGACTATCTGTTTACTTTTATGTTGAGTCATCACCTTCTCAAACAAGCGCCAGACCTGAGAGAACTATTGTCATCCTCATGCATTGTGTATAGATAATGTTGAATGCATCATGACTGGATCTTTTCTACCATGAATTACAATGTTTAGTCGCTGCTTGAACTTTGGAGGTGCTTTACATTTATGTTTTGCGGTCTCAGAAATGGCTAGCGTACTACTATTGTCATATAATATAATGATTGTTTTGACAAAGTGTTGGCATTTGAAATATCTTATTATGGTTCACTAGTTGATTATGTCATTGATATGAGTTAATATATTTTCTATGAGTTATTGTTGACATGGTTAGTCATGATCTTTGCTGAAAACCTTGGTGCTACTTAAGCATATATATGTAAACAAGAACAAAAAAGTTCGTAAAAGTTTTTCTTTATCACTTTCAGTTTGTCAACTCAATTGCTTGAGGACAAGAAATGAGTTAAGCTTGGGGGAGTTGATACGTCTCCGTACTATCTACTTTTCCTAACTCTTTTGTTCTTGTTTTCTACTCTAATTTGCATGAATTGAATGAAACTAACCCGGACTGGCACTGTTTTCAGCAGAACTACGATGGTGTTGTTTTTGTGCAGAAATAGAAGTTCTCAGAATTGGGCGGAACTTTTTAGAGATTTATTTAAGAATAAAAGAAAAATACAGGAACCAAGAACCACCAAAGGGGGTGCCCTGGCTGGCCAAAATACACCAGGGCGCGCCACCCCATCCGGGCGCGCTCTGGTGGGTTGTGGGGCCCTCGTGGCCCCCCTAACCCTAATTCCAGCACGATAAATTCCTATTTTTGGAGAAAAAATAGCAGAGGAAGTTTCATCCCGTTTCACGATACGGAGCCGCTTCCACCTCCTGTTCTTCATTGGGAGGCCAGATCTGGTGTTCGTTCGGGGCTCCGGAAAGGGTAATCTTCGGTCTTCATCATCACCAACCCTCCTTCATCGCCAATTCCATGATGCTCCCCACCGGGAGTGATTAATTCCTTTGTAGGCTCGCTGGTCGGTGAGGAGTTGGATGAGATTCATCATGTAATCGAGTTAGTTTTCTTAGGCCTTGATCCCTAGTATCCACTATGTTCTGAGATTGATGTTGCTATGACTTTGCTATGCTTAATACTTGTCACTAGGGCCCGAGTGCCATGATTTCATATCCGAACCGTTTATGTTTTCACCATTATATCTATGTTCTAGATCCGATATTGCTAGTCATATGCACCTGCTACGTGTTATGATCCGTAAACCCCAGGGTGACAGTAAATGGGATACTTTTCAATGATGACCGTAGTTTGAAGAGTTTATGTATTCACTACGTGTTAATGCTTTGTTTCGGGTCTCTATTAAAAGGAGGCCTTAATATCCCTTAGTTTCCTTATGGACCCCGCTGCCACGGGAGGATAGGACAAAAGATGTCATGCAAGTTCTTTTTCATAAGCAGGAGTATTTATGAACTGGAGCTAGTTCTGTGTCGCCGTAGGTTATGACTGTTATATGATGAATATCATCCAACGAATTCTATGTCTACGAGTTTTTCACATATTGTTCTTGCTAAGTTACTACTGCTGTTGTTACTGTTACACTTGCTACAAAATCATTGTTATCATTGTTACCATTACTGTTACTGTTATTGTTACCACTGCTATCAAAACTATCATATTACTGTACTACTTATCACTGTGCTGCAGATATCTAATCTCCAGGTGTGGTTGAATTGAGAAATCAACTACCAGTACTTGCAAATATTCTTTGGCTCCCCTTGTGTCGAATCTATAAATTTGGGTTGAATACTCTACCCTCGAAAACTGTTGCGATCCCCTATACTTGTGGGTTATCAATCACTCTGGGGTGATTCTCCAAGTTTGTAGTGGATCTCACAACCTATCCTATGCTGTATCATTTGACCTACACATGAGAAGACAATCGAATCTTCTGCCTACTTGGTCGAGTGTACACAAGTTTATTTTCTCTCGGGGACGTGGCATGATAAAACAATCACTCTATTCTAACTACTCCCTCCGGATGGGTTTATGGGGCTGTTTGGATTGCAATCATCGCCTGCCATGCGAAAAAATTGGGGTTGACCAAAGGATGGATGTTTGGATAGCATTCAACTTTTTGGCACACCCAGGCCCACCATGGCTCTCTTCTGCTATTCTGACGCTAAATCATGGGCGGGCAAAACCAGCGCCAATATTTTGGCTGCCCCTGATTTGGTGACGCGGGAGTGGCCAGGAACCAAACAGCCCTACAAATCGGAGATGGGATTTTAGGTCTGCATTTTGACTAGGAAAGCGTGGATTATATTGTATGAAAAATATACATTAGATTTGTTGTTAAATGTAGCCCCTCTATCTCAAAATGTAAGAGCAATAGTGTCAATTTTACATTTTAAGACAGAGGGAGTATATATATATAGTTTCTAGCCATATAATTTTTGTGACAGATTGTACATGTTTTATTGGTCAAATGGAAGACCTAAAAACTCATGCTTGATTATAAACCCACCCGGAGGGAGTAGGTAGGTACGTTTAAACTACAGACCAAAGAACGTCTTCAGACAACAGAATAGCACATGCATGATCAACCGTGGCGGAGACAGGCCTGGGGCAGCTAGGGCTATAGCCCCACCAGGCCTAGAAACAACTTCCCTTGTAATTTCTCTATACAAAGTGTAGAAAATCATAGAAGTTTATCACTCAACGTAGCAGTAGCACAGCCCCAAGCGAAGCAGCTCCGCCACTGTGATCAACACCACACCACACCACACGTACATGCATGATCGACATGCATGAAAGTAGTACGTACTAGAAGTCTAGAATACACATTTACTACTTGACAGAGTCTAGGATCCTCTGGTGCTCTTTAGCAGACAGGGTCCACTGGTAAACGATGAAGAGTCCCCAGCACACGGCGACGACATGGCCGGCATACCCGACGACGCGGGAGGCGAGGTACACCTTGGGCCCGGCGGTGGACGGCTCGATGCACGCCATGAGCGCTCCGATGCCGAGGATCAAGACGACTTCGAGCAGAGTCAGCCGCCACAGGAATCTGCGCCTGCGCAGCAGCTCGGCGTACGCGCTACTGACGTCGTTGCCGGCGGCCTCCTCCGATCCCTTCTCGATATCAGCTGCCATCATCGATCGATCGATCGATCGGTCTGTGGTTTTGTTAGGTTGGTGAGTACATAGTGTTGGCAACTCGACGGTGGCTTATTTGAGTTGAGTAACACTTTTTCCTGTACGTGTTGGTCTCTGAAACCGCGAAGCGTAATGCCATGAACGTACACGTCTCGGCCTGATTGATTGGATTCATGAACGCCATGGGTCACGCCTTTCCCAAGCCAAACGTGGTGTGCCACTGTTGGAGATAATCACGATACGTCATGTTTAGCCGGCTCGGATGACTAGGAGACAGTCACCGCGTAGGAGTAGTATTGGCTAGATTAGCTAATCTCTTAGGTTAGTATAAGCTCTCTAGAAATGGAGCCTCGTGGTGCATCGAGTTAGTACTAATTTTTTGCAGTCATGGCCCCGTACATTAGGGAGTTGACGTTGTGTGCTGCGGGTGGACCTATTGGCATGAAAATGCAGCGCTCCTACGACTAATCCATAGACAAATCTTTGAACATACGATCATTTGCTAAACTCGTGAATATTTTTAATTCGTCAACATTTGTTAAATTCATGAATGTTTTAAAAATCCATCAACATTTCTGAAAATCAGGGACCTTCTTTTGGAACCTGGGGACATTTTCTAAATTCATGAACATTTATTTTTAAAATTCTTCAACATTGTTTGAGTCTCTAGGAACATTTTCTTTATATTCGTGAATATTTTCGAAATTTGTCGACATATTTTAAATCCACAAACATTTTCTAAATTCTTAATTTTTTAATTTCATGATATTTTGTTATTCCATAAATATTTTTAAAATTCATGATCATTTTTTTTATTTTTGCAATGCTTGTAAAATTTGCAACATTTATTATTTGATGGAAACATTTTAAATATTCTCTCTATTTTTTGTGTTCCTTTATCTTTGTTATTTTCCTTGAGTTCTTCGGATGGCCCGACTCCTAATAGGGCGACTAGATGGCCAAGCTAAGCGAGCATTCTGGGGCGTGCACATTTGGTCGTCCTTCGATGCATTGCATGGTAAATAGGGCCTCCCGTGCGTGTGGGTTATTTCATTGCTGGGCGAGGGGCAAACTACTTCGTGCATTTCTGAGGGGGCGGGCAAGTTGTTAGTTCTTGGCCGAGCGGTCCAGTCACCACTTTCTCTATTTTGCCCATCAGGCCCTTCGGAGGTAGATTCACGGTGGAAGACCCACCCTAGCGCTGGGGAGAGCTAGAATAAAAAAAATAGGTGTTGAAGATCTGACTCAACATGAGCACCTATCATATGGTTCTTGTAGCTAGGCCTTGTGGTAGTAGATCTAACCTTAAGACTGGACCGAAGGCGACTAAGTTGAGAGATTGGAATCCTTTTGGGGATGAAAATCGGTTGAGAAAAGGAAGATCCATTTATTGCAATCTTGCACCCGCACCTCCCTATACACACTAGTCATTCTCCATGGATCATTACCAAGAGCAGAAACAACACAATCAGTGTAATACTTAGATGAGCCCTTAACTTCCAACTTTATTTCATGGTCCCGAAAAATACCAACTACACCACTTCTACAAGAACTAGCAACAACAAAACTTTTATAAAGGCCTAGTCTACCTTTAAGATTCTCAACTCGTGCCTTCCCTATATGAAATTTAGAAATATAGAGGACAAATGGGGCATAGTGCAACACTAATTAAGGTCATTAAACTCCCGAACTGTCGCAACGTTGTCCGCACCGCATCATCCTCTATATATACCTAAGAGAATCGTTCCCACTAACATATTTATCTCAACATACAAGTATGCCAAATTACCATACAATTATGGACGAGATAAGGCCTACTTCAACATGCAACCATGCAAGATCCAGCACCACATGCATCCATGCATGGGAGTTTTTTTTCATTCCATTATTCTACTTAAATTCAATAAATATTTTACAACTAGACATAATCAAATATAATAAGTTACATGTATTTTAAATTTTGGTTCATGTGTTATTAATATAAATATTTATATTCCACACAATCAAATTTAATTGAAATATCTTGCAATTGATTCCCCCATCAACGCGCTGGGTATCATCTAGTTTTCAATATCGAAGAGTCACTGCATGTAGCGGCGCCTCTCGAAGGAGCCCACCTTTCGAGAGATCTATTAGGAGCTTGCTTCCGAGGTGGACTTGATGGAATAGAAAGGGCCCTTGGCGGAGGTGCAAGATCATCTTTGGCCTATCTACCCTCTTACTGTTATCATCACTGTCATCCATATTCGCATTAGCATCCTCCTCCTCTGCATCTAAATCCTCATCAACTCACCATCTTGGTTTGGCTGGCTAGGGCGACCGGTTCGGCTACCACCACAAGAAAGGCCTCTTCTATGCCCTCCTCCACCAGAAGGTCTCCCAGGTACCCTAAAACTCTAGTCCACCTATAAATTGTTGAAGACGAGCCTGAAGGACGGTGGAGGCCATTACCATGCCCTTTATACACATTCCTAAGCATCCCACACACGACACACCGATCCGACAACCTCTCATAATTCATCATGAAAATCTCCTGCTTTCCGCCTAAAAAGATGGATATATGGTTCTTTAGTGGCTTCGAGACATCAAGCTTGATCTTAACACGAAAAAGTTCCAAGAAAAAACATGCCTCTGTCACAATATATTAACGCACCTTCAATGCCATGGCCTTCACCAAAGGGTAGGGTAGTACAATATGGGAGATTATGGATCATCATCAACATCTCTATGTGATTAAAATTGACCATCGAGGGTTTGGAGAAGCCATCTTATGGTGCGAGTAAGATTGGGTTTCCCCTAAAATTTATGGGCCACCCTCCATAACTCGTTCCTAATCCCCAAGGCACTTGAAATGTATTGAGTAGAGATTGTATTCCAATCATATGAACCTAGTGTCCTGAGCAAGATCCCAAGCCGAGCGCATGTTCCTAAAGAACCACTATTGCCTATAAGGCTTGTCAGTACGAACCCTAGCAACAATCATCTAGCGAACCGCCTCCTCTGGGTTCCCTCGAAGACCACGTTGTCAACATCATCTTCATTCAAACAAAGTTCTTGCATTATTTCCTGTAGTTCCTCATGGACCGATCCTCTGGAAGCAGTAGACGCGAGCGGCCCCGGACCCCCGACATTCAAGAAGCTGACGGCAAGCGAACCCTGGATCAATTGTTAACCAAACTATCACCCAGTGCCCTGATGAGGACCACCAAGGACAGACAGCAGGACGAGCCCACCTCTGAATCAGCCAGAGCGGAGCCTAAGTAGAGCAGCCTGATAGCATCGGACAAAGAAATCTCAACACCGCCAGAAGTCGGCGAGAGGAGAGAGAAGTCCTACGTTGAGGGAGAACAATGTGTACATCTGAGTTACAATTAGTGAGTTCATGTTTCTAGATCTAGCACCGGTCCTGAGCCGGAGCAAGAAGGGTGATGACTTAGTGCCCAACCTGATGTGTGTGTGAGTGGTTTTTTCCGGATGTGTGTGTGTGTGTGTGTGTGTGTGTGTGTGGTGGACTGGGCCCAACATTTTAAATTTTGGTTCATGTACTATACAGCCCAACATTTGTACCTTTTAAATGGACTCCAGCATGGAGTAAATAAAGGGCCTTAAAGTGGCAAAATAGTAATAGTAAATAAAAGAGCAATTGAGGAGCACAAGTATTAATAGAGAACGAACCCGGGAGCCATAGGTTCACTAGTGGAAACTCCGTTGAAATCAGGTAATGGCATGGTAAATAAATTACTATTGTACAATTGATAGATAAGCAACAATCATAACTATGATCATTCATGGCATAATCTTGTATAGGCATCATGTCCGTGATAAGTAGACCATAATCCAACTGCATCTACAACTATTATTCCAACCTGAAACCGCTATCCAGCATGCATCTCAATGTATCAAGTTTAGTGAAAAATAGAATAACACAATAAGCAAGATGACATGGTGTAGACAGAAAGAAACCTAAAAAATAACATCAATCCCCGTAGTTTTATCCTTATTAGCAACAAGACATCATGTGCCTTCTCCATTCTGGCACTAGGATATAGGTCACTGTGAGCTTCTAACCAGTACTATGCATCACTCCCTCTGAAGAATTACCCATCTATCTTGGCCAGAGAAGACAAATAACTCAGAAAGCATACATAGGTACTCAATCATACAACACAGAAAACTCAAAATATTCAATTATATTAATCTGATCACAAATCCACAAATCATTAGATCCCGACAAAACACACCATAAGAATTACATCGGATTGATCTCAAAGGAGATCATGAAAACCAAAGAATGAATGCCATATCCAAAAATCCTTCGTTGCAACTGCCTTAAGAATGATTGTTGGATCATTGCAGTGGCCTTTGTACTGACCCTTCCACCTTGCAGAGCAATTCTTCCATGTCTAGTGCATACAATCAAGTGATCCAAACATCCCTGGCCATCCTCTTGCTTCACTCTCTGTCATCCGCCTCTGGGTGTCTTCCTCACTGGGTGCTCTCAAGTACTCACGTCCAAAAACAACGATCATTGCTATAGTAAACCTTCGAACGGCTTCCATGATTGTGTCTTCACCAATGCGGACATGGTCGTCAACGGCATCAGCCGGACACCCATATGCCAAGACTCGAACAACCACAATGCACTTCATTAGTGGGCTTGCACTTATCTCTCCACATGCATTTCTCCGGAGCTTGAACCACTCATCATACCTCTCAACGGCTCTTGCAATGGTCAGAAAAAGACTTGTGTGCATTCGAAACAAAAAGTCTTGTGTGCATTCAAAAGCGCTGGTGAAAGTACTTCCCCGGATAGGTTGGCTTTGGATCAAAGTAGTCTCTCATGATCTTGGCATGGCCCACCGCTCGGTTGATGTCTATGCGGCCAAACTATGATCCTCTCCTAGGCCACCGAACATCATCACTGAAATCATGCCTAAAACGATGTCAAAGTCATCGTCATCTTCTAACTTTTCGGATGACGACGAGTCCTCGAAGACAATCTCCCTCAACCTCTTCATCTACAATTCAAATGGCTCGGTTCGAAAAGAAACTAACAAAAAACTCACCTAGGAAATTCGTCGAACACTTGTGGTGCGGTGGTGGTGCACCAGCCGGCCGGTGACGTCTAGACAAAACCGGCGGGCGGCAACGCGTGCTAATGACTTGCAGCGGTGTGCAAGTAAGGTGAGATGCGATGATCGACAGAAAATGAAGAAGTTTTGAAGCAATCCGATGAATCGGCTATGGTGACAGCGGTGGCATTTCACCTTGATTCCGGGGACAGCGACGGGGCCCGAACAGGCTCGGCGTCGGGCATAAGGGCGGCAGGAGCCGAGGAAGGCAATGAGGTAGCGGCA
>NC_041383.1:6069804-6073081 GCF_002162155.2 Triticum dicoccoides | reverse complement strand
GAGGTGCTTAGGGGAGGTGCTTAGAGAAATAAACCAAGCTTTTCTTAAGCATCGATGCTTATTTGTACAGGATAGACGCTTAACTAAGCGTTTGTCCTGTATAAATAGGCACCGGTGCTTCAGAAAAATCCGGCTTATATTTTTAAGCATCTCTTTGAACACCTTCCATTGTACAAGGCCTTGCTTGGAGCCGCAACGACTGAGTATTTTAGGAAAAGGAGAGGGGCGATAGGATAGTTTTTCCTTCAATACGGCGGATTGGGGATCGGTTAGGTGCGCGTGCGTTAGAGGAGTAAAACCGATTTTTTTACTCCTCTAACACAGGATAGGAGATCGATTAGAAATGCCATAACTTGTCCACCCGCCCTCCTTAAAATGCCACGGGGCTCGCCTTTTTTCCTTCTAATAAACCTGACGGCTAGGGTCCATGGGGGCTCCCCTGTTCCTTTCTTTCAAGTTTATTTTCTTCAGAAGTGTACTATTTAACACAACGTCGGAATAAAGAACTTTGAGAAGCAAAATAGTATATTTTTCACCTTCCACACCACACATTGCATGACCGAATCAATCAACATGAGCGTACTAGAATATAACATTACATCAACGAGTCTATGATCCTCTGTTCCTCTTTAGCGACCTCGTTCCAGTGATGAACCAGGAAGAGTCCCCAGCACACGGAGACGGCCATGCCGGTATACCCTATGACACGCGAGGCGAGGTACACCGCCTGTGCGGGGGTGTAGACTTGGAAGTAGGCCAGGAAGAAGGAGGAGCCGACGAGGATTACGGCGCACAGCAGATTCCCCCACCATAGATTTCTGCGCCTGGTGCGCTGGTCGGCGTACGCACTGCCGACGCAGTCGGCGGCGGCAAGCGGGTCCTCGATATCACCCATCGTCGATCGATCTGATCTGTGCGAGGATTTGTGGCGATCGTTTTCTTTTTTTTGTGTGTGTGTGGTTGAGTATATGTTTGCAACAAGACCGGCTGCTGATCATTTTTTTTGGAGTGGTAACCCTTTTCCGTTTTCTTGTACGTGTAGGTCTCTTTTTTTTTTGAATGTACGTAATGTCATGTGCTTACACGTCCGTACAATAGGGTATCGACGGTGGCAGCTGATCATTCCCACGGCAGTATAAATAATAACAGCTGCAATATGTTTTATTTGCTTTGGAACCCTAAAACTCAAGTACTGCTAGAAGTTGGCACGTACGGCTCAAAGTTAGACTAGCACTATCTCTATTTTGGTAAAACAATAACGTGGTGATGTTTACAATCTTGTTGGTTTACTTTATTTTGAATCAATGGGTCCTGCCTAAATTATATACTCCCTTCGTTCCAAAATACAAATCTTTTTAGAGATTTCAATAAGGACTACCATATGGATGTATGTAGTCATATTTTAGCATGTAGATTCACTCATTTTGCTTCGTATGTAGTTTATGTTAAAATATCTAAAAAGACTTATATTTAGGAACGGAGGGAGCATAAGCTACACATGGTTTTTTGAGATCTCAGTTTGGCGGCAGGGTCGTGGACGTCGAGATCCGGCGAGGAGGGGATTCAACAATGGAGGGGATTGCGCGACGTTTCCTCCTGCGGGCATTGTTTTTGAAGAACCATTCACGCAGTCCTTGCGTTTGCAATGGATAGTTGGTCCTGATGTTCGATCGTTGTTTTGATCGGTTCGGGGTTTTTCCTCCTTCTTTTTTCTTCCTTCGCCTAGGCATAGCTTTAGTCTTCTATGACTTTGCTCTTTGTCCGGGTGGTCTATTGTGCGTGTGTGCGTTGATGTTAACCATGTGTATACTATTTATGGAGAGGCTAGGTGTACCCATTGTGTTTGTATTCTCTTGATACTTCATTATGAGTAAATGAAATACACTCTTTATCAAGAAAAGAAAAATGACTCTTGCAAAGAAGCACGAATACAGTTGAGACGATATGGAGTTGAGATACAGAATAGCATCTTCGTTATGATATATCTACACCACTCGTGCAAGATCAAATCAATCAAAATGAAAATGCTAGAATATACAGTATTTACATCAAGGAGTCGAGGATCCTTTGTTCCTCTCTAGCGACCTCGTTCCATTGATGACCCAGGAAGAGTCCCCAGCAGACGGAGACGGCCATGCCGGTATAGCCGATGACACGCGAGGCGAGGTACACCGCCGGTCCGGGGGTGTAGACTTGGAAGTAGGCGAGGAGGAAGGAGGAGCCGACGAGGATGACGGCGTAGAGCAGATTGCCCCACCATAGGTTTCTGCGCCGGCTGCGCTGGTCGGCGTACGCGGCGGCAAGCGGGTCCTCGATATCACCCATCGTCGATTGATCTGATCTGTGGGAGGATTTGTGGCGATTGGGACTCTAATTAGGTTGAATTGAGTATTTGTTTACGCCTCGACCGGTAGCTGGTTTGAGTTGAAAATAGCCCTATTCCTTGTACGTGTAGGTCTCTGAAACCACGTCATGTACGTACACGTACTCGTACAAAGGTGAGTCACCTGAAGCAGATACGAGAAAGGACTCCCGTCCGCGTCGCTCCCGTCCCCACTCCTCCTGTCCGCCGTCGTCGGAGGAGGACGGCAGGCAAAGCCCAGCCCGGTGGGCCCTCGTGTTCTCGTCTCCGTGGGAGATCTCTGGCCTGGAGCGCAGCTGCGGCCCTAGACGTTAGCCATGCGCGAGGGGGAGCTTGGATCCGGCTGCGGCGGCCTCGGAATAGTGATGGTCGGGCTGCCGGTGGCTGCAAGGGGCAGCCGGCGATGGCCCGGTGGCGGTGCCGTGATCATGGCGCCCTCATTGTTCAGGGCGCCTACCGAGTTGGGTCGGCTGTGCCTCGTGTTGGAGAGGTGGTGGCCGCTGCTGCGTGGCAGCATGGTAAGCGGTGAAAACTGAGCCTACTTTCGTCGGGTGGAAATCTGGCACGTCGCTCGGGAAGGGGAGGCGGGACTACCGCGCTGGTGAAAACTGAGCCGACTTAGGTCATGCCAAATGATGGAGATGGCGGCGTCTACGCGTCATTGCTCTGATGAAGGCATCGTCATTACAGGTCTCGTCTCCTCGCTCGGGCTATTCCAGGGGAAACCCTAGATTAAACGATGGTGATGCTTGACGTCGTTCTTCCTCCCGCGGGCATCATTTTGGAGCAACCACTGATGGGATTAGGAGATCGATCAGCGTCGTATATACCACATCGACGACGACGGGTCTCGGCAGCATGGCGCAACGGAGTCTCGGCGGCGGACACGTCTGGATGGACGAGCGTAGGGTGGTG
>NC_041383.1:6057650-6069636 GCF_002162155.2 Triticum dicoccoides | reverse complement strand
ATAAATAAATCATATTTAGACATTTAAAAGAATCTGAACTATTTGACAACATCCATGTGGGGTATGTTTAACTCCAAAATAATTCAGCTCAACACTCGATGTACTTTTGAAGATTCAAAAAAGAAAAGTTCGAATGTGAATAGCGGCAGCTTTGAGTGAATAGTACTCTGACACTATTCACGTCCAATTTTGTCTTTTTTGTTTATATTAATGTAGGTCGAATTAGGAGCTAAAACCTTTTGAGGTTGAATATCAACCATTGATGCTTATCTACAATTTTTTTTTGAGAATGATTGAACATATAGATTTTTTTTTCAGAAACATCGATCCCATTGGTGAGATCTCACACAAGTCTTTCCCAGGATAATGTGGATCTCTGACCTAAAGATGGATCCACTGTTCAATGGTGACGAATTCTGAAGCGTGTGCATGTAATGTGTGCTAAGGGTCTGTTGGATCGGATGTGTTCCCCCGGTATGCCATACGGGTGACTCGGTGATGACCCCGGTTCTAGATGATGAGGCTGTGATGGCATCCTTATTGTCAAGTTTGTAGGTGTGAAATAATGACTTCAAATTGTTTGATTTATATTTTTGTTAGATCTTTGTTAAATAATGATTTAATAAAAATAGTTGTGTGCATCTTTTAAGGAGATGCCGGGGTTTCGAGCTCCTTTTCTAAAAGGGTCTGTCTAAGACTCAGTCGACTGAGACTTCGTGAAGTCTCAGTCGGCTGACGTCAACTAAGGAAGATTAGGCCTGTTTCCTAGGTTGCTCTCTGCTGGACTGCATCTGGCTTAGGTTCTGGGCCTTTTTTGTTTTTCTGTTTGTTTCCTTGCTATTTTGGGCCGGGCTTCTTACTGTGTTTGTGTATTTGGACTAGCTTGTTCATTTGTTTTCTTTGACGCAGCAAAAAGGTACTCAACAGAAAAGGAACAGGTTTAAGTACTTAATTAGTCTCTGTACCAAGAAGCACTCAGCTGTCAGCTCGTTGTGTGTGTGTGTGTGTGTGTGTGCTTGTTTGGCACGCTTGGGGAAAAAATAAGAAAAAAACATCAACTATGCATATGTGTGCTGGTTCGCTGGAAAATTTCGGTAGATTTATAAATTTTTTATGATTATGCTAATTCCCAGCAGCTATAAACAAGTGTTTATAAACAACAAAAAAGAAAAAAAAAACAGCTGCTATGTTTTTTGACAAAAGACAATTACTACTACTGATTATAACTGATAGTAATTCAACATATCATGCGCTGGACACAATTTGCTAGCAACACTGCTCTGATACTGGACAGATGCACATTTCAAAAATCAAAAGCTGAACAAAAAATATATAATTGGAACAAATGACCAGCAGCTACTATTTATGATGCCTGAACAAATTTGCAAGAAAAAAATGACTTAGCAATCAATCAAAACCTCAGTCAACCTGTTTCTATAGAGTTTAAAATATACAAAAATTGAATTCCTATAGAGTTTGAAAATATACTATCCAGCAGATAAAAGAAGTTTGATAACAAAATATTCTAAGTCTTGGATGTAAACAAGGGGACTGGACAACAAAAATAGACAAAAAACTTTGGCTACTTCATTAGTTTCATCGACAATTTAGACACACACAAAAAAGCTAGCCTTTATAACTGATTTAAGTAACAAAACAAAAAAAGGAAATGAAAAAAAGAAGATACTATGTTTTTTTTGTAATATAATAAAAAAAATGAAAATGGTCCCTCCACACTCTTGGTAAAAAAGGACATGCAGTTGCGCCCCACTCCCGCCGCCGCCCTTCGACAAAACAAAGGTCAGTTGCAGTCTGATAACTAGACATGCAATTGCAGTCAGTGGTGACACTACACATTGTGTGCCTAGTGTCAGACATGGAACTGCCCCTCCCTCTCCCGCCATCCTTCGACATAACAAAAGGTCAGTTGTGGTCGGGAAGGTGGACATGTATCTACAGTCAAGGACGACAGCTGCAGTTGCATGCCTAGTGTCAAATATACAACTCCCCCTCTCCCTCCGTCGCCCTCTAACAAAACGAATGTTAGTTGCAGTCGGGTGGGGGCACATTAATTGCAATTGGGGATGACGCTTGCAATTGCGTGCCTAGTGTTAGACATGCAACTATCCTCCCCTCTCTCGCCACACTTTAAAAAAAAAGACCGGTTGCGGTCGAATAGGTGGACATGCAATTGCAGTTGTGTGCCTAGTGTTAGACATGCATCTACCCCATCCCTCTCCCGCCATCATGCGACATAACAAAATGCCAGTTTCAATTGAGAGGGTGGACATGCAATTGCAGTTGAGGTAACACTTGTAGTTACATGCCTAGTCAAACATGCAACTTTCCCTCTCTCTGTCACCGCCTCCAACGAAACAAATGTCAGTTGCAGCCGGGTGGGTGCACATGCAATTGCAATCAGGGGTGACTCTTGCAATTGCGTGCCTAGTGTCATACATGCAACTGCCTTCCCCTTCTCCCACCACCCTCCAACAAAACAAAGGCCAGTTGCAGTCGGGCGCGACACTTGCAATTGCGTGCCTAGTGTCATACATGCAACCGCCTCCCACCGACAAAACAAAAAGTTAGTTGTAGTGGGTCAACAGGTAGTTGCAGCTAAGGGTGACACTTGCAGTTGCATGCCTAGTGTAAGACATGCAATTACCTCCCCCCCCCACCACCATCACCATCCTCTCACGTCGCCCTCCGACAATACAAAGGTCAGTTGCAATCGAGCGCAACACTTGCAGTTGCATGCCTACTGTCAGGCATGCAACGGGCCCCCTCTCCCCTGCCCACTGACAAAACAAAGGTTAGTTCAGTCAGGTTGGTAGACATGCGGTTGCAGTCAAGGGCGACACTTGCAATTGCATGCCTAATGTCAGACATGCAACTACCACCCCTCTCTGGCCACCCTCTGACGAAAAAGGTTAGTTGCAGTCATATGGGTAGAGATGCAATTGCATTCGGGAGCGATGCTTGCAGTTGTGTTCCTAGAGTCACACATGCAGCAGCGCCCTCTTCTCTCCCGCCGTCCTCCGACGCAACAAAAAATTTAGTAGCAGTCAGGTGGGTAGACATGTTGTTGCAGTCAAGGGTGACACTTGCAGTTGCATGCCTAGTCTCAGACATGCAATTATCCCCCTCTCTTGCTGCCCACCAACAAAACAAGGGTCAGTTATAAGTCATTGGGGGGTAGACATGCACTTGCAATCGAGGGCGACAATTGCAGTTGCATGCCTAGTGTCAAACATGCAATTGGCCCACCTCTCTCGTCGCCCTCCGACAAAACAAAGGTCGGTTGCAGTCGAGGGCGACACTTGCAGTTGCATGCCTAGTCAATGGGGATAAGTTAACTAGGATATGCAATAGACATATTTTATGACCAGACAAGCAAACAACGATTTCTTAACTTGGGTATGAAAAAAAGCAAACATATAATCATAGATGAATATACAAAAAACAATTACTAGCAAAAAAAATGTATAAGTAGATATATTAACAGGATGTAGTCACAAAAATGGAAAATGCACAAATTCTGTTGACTAACAAACAAATTATGTTGCTTTTAAAAGAGAAGCATTTCGAAAACTAGACAGAAAAACATATATACACGCATACTACTGGAACCGCCACTTGAAAACTAACATAAACTCTTAATTGACTAACATCAATTCTGTTACGTTTAAAACAAAGAATAATTTCTAACTTGAAACCACTAGACCTCCCAGCCAAAATATAAGACTGGGAGGGGGGGGGGGGGTCTTTGCTTGAAACTATTAAAAAACTATGCTTGAATAAAATCTCTACTTGATCCATACTACTGGAGTTTCGTATAGATTCCACCCAGATATACAGTATAGGGAAAAAGGGACATATAGGATATTCTCTCTACTTGAAAAAAGAATAGCAAAAAAGAACACAAAAGGGCACACATGGGGATATCCTCTGCTAGGATGGGGGAATATAAATAAAAACTTCCTAAACTCTGGTGATCCAAACTACTTTTTTACTACTGGAAAAAAAGAAACTAATAATCTCTACTTCGTCCAAACTACTGGAACCGAGAGAACCCCCTCGGATCTCTACTTAATCCAACCTACTTAGTGGTGCTTTGTCGAGGTAACACCAAACCAGCAGATAACTAGTTATACTGTAGACATGTGATACCCCACACAAGCAGATAACTAGGTTGTCGACATGTGTATCACTACTTAGTGGTGCTTTGTCGAGGTAACATCAAACAAGCAGCACTACATGAATCTTACAAACAACATTGATCTGACGATCACATATGTCCGCCGAGACTTCGTTAAACTCAAACACATTTTTAGCAAATCTTGTTAAGAAAATTTCAACTATCACATCCACATTTACTTATAAAGCATCTGGTGGATGTACAACTGGGAATGATATATTAAAAAATTAGGTAGGCATTTTTTTGCAAAAAAGGGCCCGTTAGAATTTAGAAAAAATAATACTAAAATCAAATAAAAGGAAAAAAGGAATAAATAAACATGGACGAAATAAAAATAAAAATAAGACTAGAAGAAAAAACCAGAGAAAACGGGACAAAGACAAAAGAAATAAGTCAAAATCATACAAAAAGTGAAATGAAAGGTGAAAAAAAAGAGAGAAATGTGCTGAAAAAAAGAAAAGACAAAAACTAACAATTTCTTGGGCAAAAGGGAAACCACCGTGACCCCCTCCCATACAGGCAAACTCGCTTGTGTTGGTAAAAAAAGGGACAAAATAAATTACAACAAAAAGATACAATGGAATCTCTGGGCTGCAGTAGCAAAAAGCACAAAGCCCAGAAGCTAAACAAAAAAGGTCCTCTTGTTTCTACAGGCTCGTAAAACCACCCGGCCCTCTTACCAGCGCAGCGACAAAAAGGCCAGAAGTTCGAGCCAGCCTACACATGCACACGAATCTTGATGGTCCTGCATCCTATGGCCAAGACATCAACTGAGACTTCGCGAAGTCTAAGTCGACTGAGATTTAGCAGCCCCCTTTCTAAAAATGAACTTACTCCTACGACGACAGTGGCAGGTGATCAATTCCAAGGTTGTACCAACAACTACAACTAATCGATCCCACCACAAGGAAACGCCTGCCTTATCTCTTCCTTCTTTAAATTGATGATGAGCCCAAAGAGTAATATGCAAAATAGTGTTTCTATTAACTAATATAAGTTAGTCTCTTTGACACTTCCAAAGGATTTAAGAAGCACCTCCGGCCAAATACCATCATAGGGAGTTAGACGTGGGAGGCCAGAGTGATCTCTAGGTGTTGCCAAATCCGCTCGGCTTTCGGGCAGCCGAGGAAGAGGTGGCCATCATGCTCGGAAGAGTGCTCGCGTCGCAGATAGTCACCGTTGGTGAAGATATGTTTGTTTAGCATATTTGTGGTTGCGCTTTACCGTGCTCGAACTAGTAGCCACCCGAAGCTTTTCACCTTATTAGGGAATTTGTATCTTCCAATTAGGTTTGTATGATCAAACTCATCTGGTTCATGCATAAAGATATTGTATGCCTTTTTGGATAAGTTATTGTCATGGATGAGGAAACGATGATCCGGCTCTTCATTGAACTGAAAATCACAAATAATCAATTAAATAAAAGAGAAATATGTAAATAAACTTTCAAAGAAATCAATATGTTTGCAAGGCATCGACATCTAACTTTGATACATGTACCCCTACGATACAAAAGTAATTACTTAAAAAATACAGAAGTAATTACTTAAAACTATAACAAAAAGTAGCATTTTTTGCAATTATCTTGACCAATAATGAATGTAAGTTCGGTCGGCGAGGATCATCTTCTGGGGGAGGAGTTTCATGGAGGACCGAGGGGCTAGGGCCTTTCTAGGAGGAGGATTGTCCATCTTTAATTCAAGGAGACTATCTTGGGAAAGGAGGAGGAGGAGAATAATCCATATCTAATTTGGGTGAGGAAGAGAGGCCAACTTCGAGGGTTGGAGGTAGGAGAAATAGGCTGCAAGGAGATTTAAGCTGGACTATGGAGAAGATCAATGGTGCCTAGTTAGCAAAGGCTCGGACGGCACGGTGCGACAGCGCTCCGCAGCTGCTCATTGTGGCATATTGACGCCGAATCGCATAGGGGGAGCCAAGCGAGCAACCGAAACGGAACAACTCATTTAGTTGTCCATTGTTTTTTTTTTTTGCCCCTTATCTTCTCCTATTGTTTTCTTTGGTTTCTTTTTAAAAATATCAAAAATTTCATTTAACAAAATGTTCAAAATTTTCCATTGATGTTCAGAATTTACCAAAATAGGGTCTGACGAGTTCTCCAGAGCAGCAGAGCACCACCGGCACCGGGTATGAAGTCCAAGGCGGAAACAGGGGAGGTTGCCATCCGTACGTGTTTGTGCTACGGTCTCGGATGCACACACCGCGGCTGCGTCTTAAGAACAAGTGGCTGACGACGACGGGGCATCCGTTTCTGAAGATGGGGTTTACTTTTTTTCTTTTTTTTTTGAGAGAAAGATGGGGTTTAGTTAACTGAAGAAGAAGCTGTCAAGTTCACGGACCCAACTGGACACGCCGAGCTCATAAGGCTGAGACTTTTTTTTTGACAACTACATAAGGCTGAGACTTAGAGGGCTGCGCTCACACAGCTGTAAAATCTCCCGATCAGCGGTACCAAGCTTCCGAGAGCGGCTGGACTTCGACCATGGAGGTTGAAGAACGAACTACTTATTTCTCCTTTTTTTTCCGAAAAGGAGGACACCTCGGTTTCTACATCAAGGCGATGCATATAACTATATATTATTAAGAAAAATAAAATCCAGCAGCTGAACAATATCGACCAGGAAATAAAGTGAAAAGAAAACCGAAGGCCGCATGCCTCGCGGTAGTAACTCCACCAGATAGCCACTAACGCTATGTTACAAACCGACATCAAAACAAAAAATACACAACCCCTAGGCTACAGCTTCAAGAAGGAACCACCGCACCTGCGCCCCGATGACGGCGAGTCCAATGCAAGGTTGAATTCTGGATTCTCATCCCCGAAGCTAAACTTTATCCACCACCTTCAAGGTAGGTGCGCATCATTGCCTGATAAGAGATCTTGTGTTTCCACCAGCGTGCATAAACTGATCGTTGAAGCCGTCTCTACCATCATCCCTTATTCGGCTACCAACGCCTGGATAACCGAATACTTCTGGAGAAGGCAATGGAAGACAAAGACGTCCAATACCGCCTTCCTCCCGTCACAGTCGCACCACCTTCGATCCAGTAGCAACATACTAAACATGACACCTTCATCAGAGTCACCATGCATCACCTGTCGGTAGCAGACATGACTTGACGCCTCCCCATGAAACGTCGTGCGTAGCATCTGCCGGCGCCGCATTTGCCAGTGGCTTCACCTGTCGGCGACATGCATTGCTTTACTTCTCCGAAAGAGACGCGTGTGTCACTTTCCGAGCCACATCGAACCTAACATGTTGATGGAGGAGACGTCCCATGCCACCGCCAACCTCAGAAAGGTCGCCACCACCTCGAAATCTAGCCTCCAAGTCACCCGCACGACCATGGAGTCCGCTGCCATCGAAGAAGAGGGGCTGCTACCCCGATTCCGAGTGTTATAAGGAACGCCAACCACGGTGCCAGCCGCTGTCGTCGCTCATAAGCACGGCAACTGCCGCCGCGATCACCAGATCTGGGCACCAGAGTCCAAATCCCTAGCGCGTTGCCCTGGTTAGTCGCGCTCAACCTCCCCTCGTGTCGACAAGCTGGCTACCACCAGACCCGTTGCCCGGGCCCGACGCCCCGGGTTTCCTATTTTCAAATTTCTAATTTATTTGACGATTTAATCTCTAATCACCCGTCATCACTACTCAAGTGTGGGACTCATTCTAAATCGTCTAATTTCTCTACCGGTCACCCATCCTCTCACTACTCCAGCCAGAGCACGCTTAACTTTCGAGTTTTATTCCCCCTAGTTTCCAAGTCTGCACTTGTTGTTTTCCTGACAATAGTAAGTTGTCAATCCTATTAATCCTCAGGAGTTTAGCTTGAACATGAAGTTACATGTTTCACAGTTTGAGTTTGAAACTATTATTCTAAAAAACAATAATTATTTAGTAACACTAATATTTCTTGAATAAGTAGTTCGACTATAGTTTGACCAAATTTGACCAAAATTCATAAAACTAAAATAATTATTTAGTAACACTAATATTCTTGAATAATTATTTAGTAACACTAATATTTCTTGCATAAGTAGTTTGACCATAGTTTAACCAGATTTAACCAAAATAAAAAAAAAAACAAAAATTTGAGCATAATTTTTTTTCTTTCAAAATTTGAGGATTCAAAAAAATTGCAAAAGGGGCTACGACAGTCAAATCGAAACCGGATTTTTGTGCTGAACATTTTTGTGTTGAACATCGTATGCAAAAGATATAATCGTTTTACTTTTTCATAACACTTTTTTGCAAAACATGTGGAAATTTATGTTTTTAAATTTCCCTAACTAGTGGATGTAGTAACATAACTACATCTCGAAGTATTTTAATCTTTGAACATTTTATCATTTTCTTTTGTTTTTTTAATGAAAAGGCGATAACAGGGGGTAGAGTTTGAAAATTGCCGAACCTCTGTAGTCCCGTTTGATGGCTCCAACCCGGACTAAAGGTCTAACCTATAGTCCCGGTTTGTGACACAAATCGGGACTATAAGTCACAAATGAACCGGGACTAATTCATAACTGTTGGACTCGGACTGATGGTACGATTAGTACCGGGCCGTAATTGAACCGGGACTAATGAGGTGAACGTAAGGTCGTTTTTCTACTAGTGGTTGTCCACAACCGCCGTCCACATCAAATCCGGGTGGATCCGATCGGCCGATCGCGAAGCACGTCACCACCCTGCCAAAGGCCCCATAAGGACAAAGCTTCGCCCAAGCCCGACCAGACCTGCCATCGCATTGTTCCCACGAACCTAGGACATAGTACGCCACCACCCGACGAGGCCTGACTCGCTCCGCATTATATCCGGACAGCTGCAGCCGTTTGCCCCACTACCGTCGTCGAACAGAGAAGGCCTCCGCCGGCCCCATCTGCCATGCAGACTTCGCCCCCCCAACGTCCTCCGGTGGTAGCGCGAGAAGATCAAGAGGAGGAAGGGGTCTAGCTGGCGGCGGCTAGGTCAGCCGCCCGACAGAGCAACGCGAGGGCATTTCCGTTTGTCCCGCATCGACCAGATCTGAAAGCAACATTATTTAGCCCATGGAGTAGGATTTTCTTCAATAGCTTGCCACAAAACTAGTTAAGGTTTTCGATGGTGTAAACGTTCTCAAAAATCTTGAAAAAATCTTGAACCAATACACCTATAATATAACATGATCCAACGGAGGGATTGAAAAAATATGACTGCATGTGTCCTGGACAAAAAGAACAAAATTGTCAATATATATTGATCCTGCAGTGAGCTGAAATACCTTTTTTTGCTGAGGACACATAAATGCATATTTTTACAATCACACCGTTGGATCATCTTATTATATTAGAGCGAGACTCTTCTACTTGTTTCATATTTTTTTACTTACTTTTAAACTGTTAAATGTTTAGAGGGAAACAAAATTTTCATACTTGTTTTTTTTGCTGAGTACACATAAATGCATATTTTCACAATCACACCGTCGGATCATCTTATTATATTAGAGTGAGACTCTCCTATTTGTTTCATATTTTTTACTTACTTTTAAACCGTTAAATGTTTAGCAAGCCTTAACTAGTTCTGTGACAAGCTATGATAGACATAATTTTACCTATATATATTTCAAATATGAAAAACATATAGCTAGTTAGGTTTACTGGATAATTTGAACACTCTAGTAATTATAGGGTGCTGCAGTCATGCATATAGTTCAAACATAGATCACAAGTAGCTATGTTTATTAGATAGTTTAAACACTTTAGTAATTAAACCATGCTACAACCATGCATAATATAGTTTTAACATAAGGCATTCCTAAAGTTAGCCAGTATGTACGAAAAACTAAAAATAACAACTTATTAAATAAACTAGCTACGACAACTAGCGCTCTCCATCTAGAAGTCACACTCTCGTAGTCCACCTAGTCAGAGTCGTCACCCCCCACGCTGGAGGGCCGTCCCATAGTTGTCCCTAGTAGACCTGCCCCCTCGAGCCCGACGAGTGGCTGGCTCATCCTCCTCACTCTCAGCCCAGTCTATGGGATACTCCTTCATCTTCTTTCTGGCTTCGTAGATCATAAACATCATCTTGTTCTGCTTCACGACTTGAGGATCCATAGACAGACCCCTCACTTCGGGGTCGAAGAACTACATATCAACCTAGAGGTGCTCCTTATACTGAGACTTGGAGCATATCCTCATTTTGTTCGGCACGAGGAACTGCACGTACTCTCGTTCGTCAGGGAAGTTAAGACACGCCTCAGCCTTAAAGAGCTCGGCCGCCTTGGCATCATATGCGTGCGCAGCGAGCTCCAGAGTATTCCAATGGCCAAGGTGGTGCGTCACACAGTCGTTGGTAATATCCGCATACCACTTATTTCCCGCCTATCTCACACCATGATATGTTTGCGCCATCTGTGATGCTGGCAATATCTAACAAGTTAATAAATAATTGCATTTTAAAATTGCCAAAAAAAATCACCATGACCTTACCTACAAATTGGACATATTGAGCTCTAAAAATTCATCATTTTTAAAAATTCTCTTGAGTCCTAGGGAAATCGAGAAACATTTCTGTATTAAAAATGAGCACATCTGCAACAGCTTTTCAACGCCATATCATTTGTCTTGTTTCGTTGAACCGATTAAAAATGAGATCGGAAATACGATTCATGTTTTTTGGCGAAACAAACACGGTTTGTGAAACTGCTCTTAGACCATGGAATTTATTGAAAAAGTTCAACGTTGATTATGATCACCATGTCCATAAATTTCCAATGATACATCACAAGCCCCATTTGAACAATGTTTGCAGAAGTTCAAACTATGCATAGAATGCTTTTCAACTACTACTGTATCCATGGAGGAGGGGAGGGCCACGTTCCTTGCATGTCTTCTCACACCGATGGATTAGTACCAAGTGGCAAATGTCCAACCCTATAACTAGAAATACCTCTAGCCTAGACTTGTCTTCACTATTATCTAAGGCCTAGATATTTTCTTACTACGCCTAAATATCTAACTCTACAGCTTTCCATAATTCTAGAACTCTTCCTAAATATTTTGACAATAATTATCCATTAAGTTTAAGAACCTTCTTCTCAAATATCTTTGTTGCTCATGAAATACTCTTTCCATGCTCTAGAAGTTATCACTTTGGCATGATGCATTTTCTTCGGTATATTCCACAACAAAATATCTTGGTCTTCATATCTCAAGAACCTTCTCGAATGACAAATGAACGTTGTTGTTTTAGTGATCTTCAATAATGGAAAAAATGTTGCTAAACACATCATCTCAAGGTTCTATGGAAAGTCATGACATGGTCGCAAGATGGGAGAGGGTCACACTTCAAGGGAGGGTATGCAACAAAAAAACTGATGATGATGGTTAGATATAGCTTGATCGATGGGGTGATACACCCTTTGAAAGAATTCCGAGGTAGATTAGCTTGATCAAGAGGCAATGACTTACTGAAGTTTAGGCTCTCAGGAAAAGCATTAGAGAATCTCTAGCAGACCCCTTATATCCCACCGAACTGTAAAAAAATTGCCAGATTTCAGTTCTGGACGGAAAAAGTAGCCCCAACAGACCCCTTATGCACCTTCGACCTTTAAATTTTTTAAGGGGTGCGGCAAAAAACTCCTCACGGTCCGCAAATTCACAGTTTTCGCGCCCGCTTCTACGGTGCCTGTATCGGAAGAAAGTAGTTGGCGGGAGCCCAACTACCACGGAAACATCCGTGTACGCCGTCCGCGCCACCCTGGACGCCGCCCCGCCCGTCCCTGGACGCC
>NC_041383.1:6047169-6057521 GCF_002162155.2 Triticum dicoccoides | reverse complement strand
CCCACCCTGACTGTCCGCCCCGGCAGCGTCTCTCGCTACGGCGACGGAGGAGCTAGCTAGCTAGCTAGCTCCTGGATCGACGCGAGCTAAGCTAGCTGGCTAGCTCTGGCTACCCCGACGGAGGAGCTAGCTAGCTCCTAGATTGGTCGCTTCATGCGCTCTGTATTTGGCCGACGGCGGCTTCGTATTTGGCCGCTCCATGCATTGTTCCCCGGTTTCGTAGGAGCAAGCTAGCTGATCATGGACAAGGGCGAGAGGAAGAAGAAGAAGTTGGGAAAAAAATATAAGTGAATATTCGGTTTTACAGTTTAAGTTTGATGGGTATGTTCGGCCGCAGCTAAAACCGACCCTTAAAACACATTTTCCGCGAGTTTCGCGGTTTAAGGGGTCTCCTAGAGATGCTCTTATCATAGCAAACAACATCACTCTAATGTACTCTGGTCAAAGCGCACAAGTTGAGCGTTTTTCAAGCTTTTTTCCAATAAATACTTTTGGAGTTTAGCTACAATTTATTTCAACATTTGAATGACACATCAAAGCTAATGCGGTGATAAATAGATTCGAACGATTATATTTGTTGAATATGGGAGATTTTATTTACTTGTTGTCGTATCAATGGCAGTTCAGCCGAATACAAATCCACACCATGGAAGAAAAATAACCGGATAAACTCACTTAAATACCAGATTCATAGTCAGGATATATGATGGCACTTTTATTCAATGGTAAACAGAATGACGATTGGTAACAACGTCCAAATAGATGTGAAAATAGTAATACAAAATCCAGTTCACAGGAAAGCCTCAAGTAACAGGGCTATAATGCTTAGTAGTCCATAGAAACATTTGGGTTCATAACCATGACATTTAGATAGTGTGTTGAACTGAGAAGTCTCATTGGCTTAGTTTCCTGTTGGCATATGTATGCATCAATTGATCGTCTTGGGGTTGAAGTCGAATGTGGTAGCCCTGGGGGAACATAACATCTCCACTTCTGAATACATTTGTCTGTTTCATCTCTTCCCATCTGTGTATGAAGTTAAAATTGAATATTGCAAATCCCATCAGTGCATAATAAATCTGATGAAAGCAAGCAACATACATGCTTTGGGGTGTGAAAGGCACTCACAAATACTCGGTCACCAAGACATGGAGGGTAAGTGTTACGAGCAGCTTGACAAACTCTGCGGCGGGACAAACCCTGATGCCTGCTCCGAATGGCATGAAATTCTTCAGCATTGCACTGCGCTTTGACTCATCCTATGTTTTTCGATTTGTCCAATTTATTTACACACAGCATTGGTGCCAACCGAATTTCTTAATTAAACTCGGTAGAAAACAGGGACTAGAATCGAAATAATTAATTCTTCACTAACCATCCACCTCCATGGGTTAAATTTGAGTGGATCTTCGAACAATTCTCCGTTCAGATGAACTGCCATGGGGTTGACTATGACCAGCCATCCAGCAGGAATTGTATAGCCTGCAGGAAGAGGGAATCAACACATACATTAAGCAACAACCATCTTGGAAGTTATTGGTACATAGAACTCTACTGGTTTGTTAGCCAGTGGAACAAATTACTACTCCCTCCGTTGTATAATTCTTGTCGTGGTTTAAATTTGAACTAAAACCATGAATTATGTAACGGAAGGAGTAGTATATTGTAACGTTTCTGAGTGTTTACCATTGACTTGTGCATCTGTAAGAGCTTTTCTAAATACTACAAGTGCGGCATTGCTTATTCGAATGATCTCATTGGTCACCTTCATTAAAAGTCAAACATAAACTTTTTGTCAAATTTACAAAGCTACAACTACAAATATGAATACACCCAGTTGTAATCAATGTTTTTGAAAAGCATGTACCTGATTTGTGAATGTCAACGACTTGTACTCCTCCCATGTGAGCCCGGAGCGCCCACCCTTTCGACCATTGAGCATAGCTCGGTTCTCCTTCTGTGTAAAGTGCATGTTTTTAGGATGTTATTAATTGTTTTGCATGCAGCTGTCAAAATCTTTCTACTCATTTCATTTTATTACATATGCCATCCGTATACCATGGAGATGACTAGAAGAGTATTACTACCTATATATAGTATTTCCTCCATCTGGGTTTATTAATCCCCTTATATAGTTTACATCAAATAATTTTGATCATAAATTTGACTAATAAAATATATTTCGTATGTTAAACAATTACACCACTGAAAATACAGCCGGGGTAATACATACTACCAAAGAAAGATCATCCTACCAACCAACCTGGAGCGCGTGGACAACGTCCGGGTTGTCATGGAGTGACTTGAACGCTACAGCGATGGTTCCTGACAACGTGAAGACGCTGGCGAACAACAAGGTGGAGAGCATATCAATAGCAAAATCCTCACTTATTGATGGCACTTCACCCTGCAGCTCCTCGACGATTATGTCGAGGAGGTCGCCATGTATCTTCCCTGGTGCACTTAACCTCTCTGCCAACGTATCCCGCAATGTCTTGTGAATATTTTTCCTTGCCTGCACGCGCATGCAGACAGATTATCTAGCTAGCTCGTGATTAATAGAAAACCAAAAACAAAGTTAATTAGCTCCTCCATCCGCAAAGAAATATAAGAGCGTTTAGATCATTATCTAAAAGTTCTTATATTTGTTTACAGAGGGAGTAGTTTATATACCTGCATGCATCGGTAAAATGGTGTTCCAGGAAAATATATCGGGAAGGAGAAGAGCCCTGAGAAAAGCGTGTCGAACTTGCTCCTCAGCTCCCTGGACTTTGTGGAATCGAAACCCAGGCATTTCCTGGTCACCAGCTCGAACATAATCTGAAACGTCGACGATAGTAGCTATAGCTAGCACTTGCATGTATACAATGCATACACTGAAATGAATGAATATTGCAGGAAGGGGATGGAGCAACAAGGCAAGGCACTTACATCGGGCGCACCGCCACGCACGTCGACGCTGGGCATGGCGGCCCACGCGGCGAGGCGCTCCCTCACGGCGGCCTCCATCTCAGGGAGGAGCGTCTCCTTGAGGGTCTGGAGGCCGAACAACATGTAGGCGCATCTACGGATGAACTTGTGGATGGTGCCATGGAAGGCCTCGATGCTCTTCTCGCCGAATATCTTGGTGAGTGCCCGAGGGTACCCAAGACGGAACATGGTGCCTTCCTGCTGGAGGATAAACCGGTTGGCCTCCGCGTCGGTGGAGATCACCGCCGGCTGCCCCAGCAAGCTCGTCTTGAAAACCGGACCATACCTGCCCAAACATTCATGTGGTAATCAGTACGTGTGTTTATTTGCAAAAAATGGAAAGTGACACTACACTACTAACAGTATATTGTATACCTCTTCATCCTTAGTTTGAAGTAGTCTGGGATGTCCAAGGAAGGGCTTGCCTTGAGGAAGGCCAAGGTCTCACCAATAATGGGGAACCCCATGGAGCCCGGAGGAAGAACCCCGTTGCAGAAAGGGTTAATCCATCTATATACCCAGTGTACTAGCCATTCAGTCACAAGTGTAAACCCACATAGAGCTACGCATCGAGCGACAGAGATGTCCATCTCCAAGTGCTACTAATAAGGAAATGAAATGAGGGGTGTGGTTTAGTTGTGTGCGGATCGTTGATAGGGGTCTTTAGATGCTTATATAGAAAAGTATGTTTTCAGAATACTTATATAGACAAGTGTTATGATGATTAATTCATAGGTGACGTAAGTGTGACTTCTATTAACTACATTAGGCTAGGTGTCTGGCTGGTATAGATACCTAACTTGGTTTGTCAGGGTAGGTAATGGAAATGCAGGATTATTTAGCCTACTGTATGCTTATCTACAGTTTTTGCAAAAAAACTGAAGATGCCAGTACGTGAGGTTGCTGCCTAGCTTCTCCATAGGGGTTTGTCTTGTTTTGCTTGCGTGCTTTGGTGCACTATGGGCAATCTTCCATCCTGTTTTGTGCTTGTATTTTTTTTACTTCTTTTCAATTATGGTAGTCGTCTATTTGATCTTGTAGTATTTACAAATTGGAAGCACCTTCCGAAGCCTAAAACTAATCCATTAGGTATACCATAGCCTTTGTTAAGACTCTGAATTGCATTGGCTCCAATATCAAATCTCTCCAGGACAATGATATTGACATTGAACCCAAATTTAGATGTTTGGGTGTTCATGAGCCTAAAAGTACTCTGTCTGCTATATCTCAGGATCTGTTTGGATGGCACATTCAAAGACCCTAAATTGCACTGGCTCCAATATTAAATATCAAATCTCTCCACGACACTGACACTGACATTCATCCCGAATTATGGTGTTTGGATGTCCATGCATCTGGCACATGGAATTCAAGGGGAGAGAGACCAATAGCTCCTGTTTGGATGGTCAAGAGGTTGAATTGCACATTGATGCTCATTGCCGAATGTTATTCGCGTTGCTTCGTGATATGTTACAAATACTCGAGGTGAGATTTAATGGCATCTCCGTGAATCAACATCTTGTTCGCAATGCCAGTTTCCTTGTTACCGGTTTGGTTCTCTTTTCTCGTTCCCATGTTCCGGAATCCCCATGATCAAATCACGTTGTGTTTGGCCAGATGATGACGAATACCGTAACACCAAGAGGACCCAAAGAGTATCTCTCCATCGTCGGAGGAGAAAATCTCAATCTTCAGCTATCTAGTCCCTTGTCATACTTTTCCATGAACCCGAAAGCCGCCGTAATAGCCGCCCTGTTACGAATGACGTTTAACTAACCCCAAAGTTCATGAAGCAAGCATGAAGGAACTCAATACACTCATGGTCTAAGGAATTATGCAAACACTAGCTTTCTTTATGTTATTAATCATTAACTTATGACGAATGTATCTCATCACATAACATCAAATTGGCTCGATTCAACACAAGTGTTCTTTTAACATTGTGTCATGGAGAAAACAGAAAAGAAAAAGGAAAATACTGAAATACTCCTCACAGGATACAGGTGCAGCTCCCTCCCCTCCCCTCCCCTCCCTGGCCGCTAATGCGAGCGCCGCCTGGCAGGGGGGGGGGACCTAGCGCGCGGGCTCGGCCCTCCTTCTCGCTCCTCCCTCCCCTCGTCGCCGCCTCGGCGTGCTGGCGGGCAAAGCCTGGTCAGCTCGGGCGGCGGTGGGGCCTCTTCCTCCCCCCGCACGGCGCTGGATGGCGCGGGCCATCTGGGCTTGGCGGTGTCACGGCGTGAGCTCAGGGCGCGGTGCCGCGGCGGCGGCTAGCGGCGAGGGCGCGGCCTGCAGGCGGCGGCATGGAGTGGCTGGTGCGGGCTGGGGCGTACTCTGCTCCCGGCGGCGGCAGCTTTGGGTGCGGCTCAGATCTGGCGCAGCGGCGGCGCGGGTGGCCTGGGTCCCTATGGTGGCGGGGCTCCCGCTTGCTGCAGGTGGTGGCTGGCTCTGGTGGCCGCGCCTGCTGCGGCGTACCCTGGTGGTGGCGGGCCTGCCAGCCCCCGGCCGATCCGGCGATGGCAGGTGCCGTGGGCTGTGCTCGGCGTGGATGGGGCTGCCACGGCGTGGTGGTGGCTCTTGGCGATGGTCGGGATCGTCTCACGGCGGTGGCTGGACTTCTTCGGCATTGGCCCATCGGTGAGTGGCCTATGCAGGCCTTCAACCTCCTCTTCTCGGTGCCCGGGCGCAATCTTCATCGGAGGGTTGGCCCGCCCCCAGCTTTGGTCCATCGCTCGTCTCGCACCGTGGATGCAGGACCAATCTCTTCTCGCGCCTGGCAGCAGGACTGAGCCCGTTTCGCGCACGGCTGCAGGACCAAGCTCATCTCGCTCCTGGCGACAGGACCAAGCCCGTCTCGTGCACGATACCGCATGATGGGTCGATGGAGGCCAGATGCTAGGGGCGCTTAGTCTCTTTGGTTGGGGTAGCGGCGGGTCTCAGGTGAGGTGGTGTTTAGGCCTTGGATGCCGGGGCGGCGACCTTGGTGGTGGTTGTCGGTGCTCATGGGCAGAGCCCGTGGCTCGGTGCTGCCAGGTGACTATGGTCGTGTGGGCGGTGTGGTTACGGGGGTGTGGCGTTCGGTGGCAATGAGTGTTGGCCGGGGTGAAAACCCGCTCATTCTTCAGACGGACCGGCGGCGGCGAATCTCGCTCCCTTCCTGAAGGCGTCTTCGTGGCTCTCATTGCCCGTCGTGTTTCTCTAGGGGAACCCTAACCCTCGGGCCGGGCGGTGGCGACGCTCCGGTGTTGTTTCCTTCCTGAAGGCGCCGCCTTGGAGCTCACGGTTTGTCATATGTGGCTTCATCTCATCGCAGTGGCGTGTTCACGACGGAGGACCCCGGTTTCTTTTGTAGTGCTAGGGGAGGTGTTGCTGCGTTTAGCATCTTTGTATCCTGCCTTGGGTGTGTGCATGTGTTTTGGTGGCGGGCGTTTGTATCATGTTGCTGTGGATCGTGCTTTATATATAAAGCGGGGTGAAAGCCTTTTTCGGTAACATTGTGTCATCAAAATTGTTGGCATAGTCATGCCCATGATCAGGAAAACATGACCATCATGCAACACTTGAGCTAGTCTTAGATGCACGACTAGGAATACATTTATTGTTTGTTATTCCTCACATGCATATGAGTTTTACTCTGAAACTTTATGAATATACAAACTCAAGGACCATTGCAGTTATAACATTGCCTCTAGGGCATATCTCCTACACCTCGCAGGGGCATTCCGAGGACTTCATTGTCACACACAATTTTAGGGTCCATATTTTTCGATTAAACCAAATCCTCAGTGATATTTACTTGTGTATACACACAAAAACGTTAGCTCTTAACGATATTTTTCAATTAATCATCCAAAACAGTAGGGCGGACTAGAAGCATTTACAAAAGTAATTACCTAAAAATACACCACAAACTTAGCCTTTCCATAAGTTAATTGACCAACAAAAATCATCTGTTAATTTAGTTGGCGAGGATCGTCTTCGTTGAGTGCCTTTCTAAGTGGAGGATTGGCCATCTTCGATTCGAGAAGACTCTCTTGGGGGTGGACGAGGAGAATAATCTAGGTATAGTATAGACAAGGACGAGGACACCTTCGAGGATCAGGCTCGAGGGAGGAGAAATAGGTTTCGGGGAGATGTAGGTTGGAAAATGGGGAGGATCTAAGGCCCTATTTGGTTCATAAGTCCTATGACTTTTTTAGTCCCAACTAAAAAGTCCCTAGTCCCTAAAAAATCCCTCCCTGTTTGTTTCCAGGGACTAAAAAGTCCCTAGTCCCTCCCTAGAGGTTATTAAATGACCATGTTACCCCTAGTATACAGAAAAATAACAACCAAACAACACCATGGGGCGGCGGGGCAATGGGTGCAGGGAGGGGTATTGTTGGAAAAGTCCCAAAAAAGATTCTCCTTGAGAGTCTTTTTCATTTAGTCCTATAAAGCAACTTTTAGTCCCTAGTAGTCCCTCCTGTTTGGTTAAAAAGTCTCTAAGAGGGACCTTTTCTAGTCCCTACACCAAAAAGTCCCTGGAAACAAACCCCCTAAGGTGCCCAGCGGCAATAGCTCGGACGACACGGCGTGAGATGGGAGCTTTGTCTCACTTATTGCAAGATGCAGCTTTTCCTCGCCGCTCGCGCTGAGTACGCCCTCGCCTTAGTGGGCCGGCCCATCAAATCGGTTTTGAAAAGGTTCTGTATGTAGACATGTATGGACCGGTTCTAGAACATTCCGTGTGGGTTCTTTTTCTTATCAGTTTTTCTATGTTTCTTTATCGGGTTTTTAATTTAGTTTTTGCTTTCCTATTTTTCTCTGTTTCCTTTTTTCCCTTTTTTAATTTTCATTTTTAATATTTACAAATACATGCCTACTTATTTTATACAAGTTGTATATTTGTTTATACACGGGGAACATTTCTTTGATACACGTTGAAGATTTTTTTTTGATACGTGGCAACTAAAATTTTGAAATACATGTTTGCATTTTTCGAATACACATTGTACATTTTATTGAATGTTACAAAACATGTTTTTTCAAAATTACCCGAACATATTTTATATTATATATTTTTAAAAAAATATTCACAAACATATTTTTGAAACGTGTGAATGTTTTTTTAAATGTCACCTACAATTTTGGAATGGTATGAAACATTTTTTTCACACTAGTGGGGAACCCCATGGAGCCGGGAGGAAGAACCCTGCTGCAGAAAGGGTTAATCCATCTATATACCCAGTGTACTAGCTATCCACTCACAAGCATAACCCCACAGAGAGCTACGGATCGAGCAAAAGAGATGTCCATCTCCAAGATCTCAAGTGCAACTAGTAAGGAATTGAAATGAGGGGTGTGGTTTAGTTGTGTGCGGATCGTTGATAGAGGTCTTTAGATGCTTATATAGAAAAGTGTTTCCAGAATACTTATATAGACAAGTGTTTTTTTTGGGGTAGACAAGTGTTATGATGATAATTCATAGGTGACGTACGTATGACTTCTATTAGCTACTTTAGGCTAGGTGTCTGGCTGGTATCGATACCTAACTTGGTTTGTCAGGGTAGGTAATGGAAAATGGAGTACTATATAGGAGTAGCATAATGTATGCTTAATTATCTACAGTTTGCAAACAAACTGAAGATGCCAGTACGTGAGTTTGCAGCCTAGCTTCTGCATCGGTGTTTGTCTTGTTTTGTTTGCCCGGTTTGGTGCACTATGGGCAGTATTTCTTTCTCATTTGTGTTTGTATTTGTTTTACTTTTTTTTATTTAATTATAATAGTCATCTATCTTATCTTGTATTTACTAATTGGAAGCACCTTTTGAAGTCTAAAACTAATCCATTTGGTGTACCTTGGCCTTTGTTTCGTTGAGACATTCAAAGACTCTGAATTGCATTGGCTCCAATATCAAATCTCTCCAGGACAGTGATACTGACATTCAACCCAATTTTTGATGTTTGGATGTTCATGAGCCTAAAAGTAATCTCTCTGGTATACCTTAGGATCTGTTTGGATGACACATTCAAAGACCCTCAATTGCATTGGCTCCGATATCAAATATCAAATCTCTTTGGGACACTGATACTGTCATTCATCCCTAATTATGGTGATTGGATGTCCATGCATCTAGCACTTGGAACTCAAGGGGAGAGAGACCAACAACTCCTGTTTGGATGGTCAAAAGGTTGAATTGCACATTGATGCTTATTACCGAATGGTAGAGCTCTCATTCTCCCCATTGAACAGCTTGTCGGAATACTCCCGCCATCTATGTTTAATCTCCTCGTCCTTCACCAGGAGCTGGTCTGCTCCGTCCTTGATGCATTTGACTTGGTCAACATCCCATGTCTTCCTCTCTCGATCTTGGCCATCTTATAGATGTCCCTTTCGCCTTCCATCGTGTCTATCCTCTGGTAGAGGTCCTCATACGCCCGACCCCTTGCTTCACTCACAGCTTGCTTTGCGTTCTTCTTTGCCATTTTATACTTCTATGTGTTGTCTGCACTTCTATCTAGGTAAACACGTCTAAAACATCTTTCTTCGCCTTAATAGCCTTTTGGACATCATCATTCCACCACCAGATATCTTTAGGTTCTCTTCTATTTCCCCTGGACAATCCAAACTCCTCTGAGGCCACCTTACAAATGCAAGTCACCATCTTCATCTACATATTGTCTACATCGCCTCCTTCCTCCTAAGGGCCCTCCTTAATGACTCGCTCCTTGAACGTCTGAGCTACCTTCCCTTGAGCTTCCACCACTTTGTCCTAGCAACTTTGACACGCTTATCCCCACGAATTCGAAAGCGAAAGTCAGCCACCATGAGCTTATGCTGACAGAGACAACACTCTCTCTAGGTATCACCTTACAATCTAGGCACTCACGCGTGTCTTCTATTCTTGGGAGGATGAAATCAATCTGGCTAGAGTGTTGAATTTTTGATTGGTATGAATTGTTGAGTATTTTTTAAATGTCACGAACATATTTTTGATTGGTATGAATTTTTAATGGTAAAATATTTTTTTATTGTTCAGTGATTTTTTAAAAAAAATAAGAAAGTAATTTTGAAAGTTGTTGTGATCATTCGGAATAAAAGAAGAAGAGAAGATAAGAAAACGAACTAAACTAAAAAAACGTACTGAAGGTGTTGTGATCATTTGGAAGCATGCGGGCTTTCCAAGGTCTTCATCAACCTGACTTGTCTGTGTGCCACAGCATCCTGATCGCGGAGGCAGATCGGGTGGCCGTTCTATGTCTCGGATGCAGGCATAGCGGCCGCGCCTTCAGACCAAGCACCGGAGTCCAGATGCAGCACCATCTGAACTCTGTTGCTGTAACTCCGTGGAATCCATGACAGAAACTCAGGCTATCCCAGTGAGAAAGTGAATCAGGAGGTTCCT
>NC_041383.1:6044993-6047159 GCF_002162155.2 Triticum dicoccoides | reverse complement strand
TGGTGGCTGGCTCTGGTGGCCGCGCCTGCTGCGGCGTACCCTGGTGGTGGCGGGCCTGCCAGCCCCCGGCCGATCCGGCGATGGCAGGTGCCGTGGGCTGTGCTCGGCGTGGATGGGGCTGCCACGGCGTGGTGGTGGCTCTTGGCGATGGTCGGGATCGTCTCACGGCGGTGGCTGGACTTCTTCGGCATCGGCCCATCGGTGAGTGGCCTATGCAGGCCTTCAACCTCCTCTTCTCGGTGCCCGGGCGCAATCTTCATCGGAGGGTTGGCCCGCCCCCAGCTTTGGTCCATCGCTCGTCTCGCACCGTGGATGCAGGACCAATCTCCTCTCGCGCCTGGCAGCAGGACTGAGCCCGTTTCGCGCACGGCTGCAGGACCAAGCTCATCTCGCTCCTGGCGACAGGACCAAGCCCGTCTCGTGCACGATACCGCATGATGGGTCGATGGAGGCCAGATGCTAGGGGCGCTTAGTCTCTTTGGTTGGGGTAGCGGCGGGTCTCAGGTGAGGTGGTGTTTAGGCCTTGGATGCCGGGGCGGCGACCTTGGTGGTGGTTGTCGGTGCTCATGGGCAGAGCCCGTGGCTCGGTGCTGCCAGGTGACTATGGTCGTGTGGGCGGTGTGGTTACGGGGGTGTGGCGTTCGGTGGCAATGAGTGTTGGCCGGGGTGAAAACCCGCTCATTCTTCAGACGGACCGGCGGCGGCGAATCTCGCTCCCTTCCTGAAGGCGTCTTCGTGGCTCTCATTGCCCGTCGTGTTTCTCTAGGGGAACCCTAACCCTCGGGCCGGGCGGTGGCGACGCTCCGGTGTTGTTTCCTTCCTGAAGGCGCCGCCTTGGAGCTCACGGTTTGTCATATGTGGCTTCATCTCATCGCAGTGGCGTGTTCACGACGGAGGACCCCGGTTTCTTTTGTAGTGCTAGGGGAGGTGTTGCTGCGTTTAGCATCTTTGTATCCTGCCTTGGGTGTGTGCATGTGTTTTGGTGGCGGGCGTTTGTATCATGTTGCTGTGGATCGTGCTTTATATATAAAGCGGGGTGAAAGCCTTTTTCGGTAACATTGTGTCATCAAAATTGTTGGCATAGTCATGCCCATGATCAGGAAAACATGACCATCATGCAACACTTGAGCTAGTCTTAGATGCACGACTAGGAATACATTTATTGTTTGTTATTCCTCACATGCATATGAGTTTTACTCTGAAACTTTATGAATATACAAACTCAAGGACCATTGCAGTTATAACATTGCCTCTAGGGCATATCTCCTACACCTCGCAGGGGCATTCCGAGGACTTCATTGTCACACACAATTTTAGGGTCCATATTTTTCGATTAAACCAAATCCTCAGTGATATTTACTTGTGTATACACACAAAAACGTTAGCTCTTAACGATATTTTTCAATTAATCATCCAAAACAGTAGGGCGGACTAGAAGCATTTACAAAAGTAATTACCTAAAAATACACCACAAACTTAGCCTTTCCATAAGTTAATTGACCAACAAAAATCATCTGTTAATTTAGTTGGCGAGGATCGTCTTCGTTGAGTGCCTTTCTAAGTGGAGGATTGGCCATCTTCGATTCGAGAAGACTCTCTTGGGGGTGGACGAGGAGAATAATCTAGGTATAGTATAGACAAGGACGAGGACACCTTCGAGGATCAGGCTCGAGGGAGGAGAAATAGGTTTCGGGGAGATGTAGGTTGGAAAATGGGGAGGATCTAAGGCCCTATTTGGTTCATAAGTCCTATGACTTTTTTAGTCCCAACTAAAAAGTCCCTAGTCCCTAAAAAATCCCTCCCTGTTTGTTTCCAGGGACTAAAAAGTCCCTAGTCCCTCCCTAGAGGTTATTAAATGACCATGTTACCCCTAGTATACAGAAAAATAACAACCAAACAACACCATGGGGCGGCGGGGCAATGGGTGCAGGGAGGGGTATTGTTGGAAAAGTCCCAAAAAAGATTCTCCTTGAGAGTCTTTTTCATTTAGTCCTATAAAGCAACTTTTAGTCCCTAGTAGTCCCTCCTGTTTGGTTAAAAAGTCTCTAAGAGGGACCTTTTCTAGTCCCTACACCAAAAAGTCCCTGGAAACAAACCCCCTAAGGTGCCCAGCGGCAATAGCTCGGACGACACGGCGTGAGATGGGAGCTTTGTCTCACTTATTGC
>NC_041383.1:6012637-6019600 GCF_002162155.2 Triticum dicoccoides | reverse complement strand
TAAAAAAATGAAATATGCGGATATGAATAGTTCATTTAATTTTGTTGACAAAACTTGGAAGAATCTAAGTAAACTAAATTTCTAAGTATGTGTCATTTTTCTCCAGTGTATATTTTAGAAGATACTCCCTCCGTCTCAAAAATTTTGTCTTAAATTTGTCTAGATACGGATGTATCTACAAGAATTTTGGGAGGAGAGAGTATAAAATATCAAAAACATACTACATGCCCCCTTACATCCAAGGATTTGTTCCTGCATAGGGGCAAGAAACACATCTGTCTACTTGAATAAATAGTACAGGAACAAGCACCAAGATTTTTTCTAAAAGGGGCGCTTTATTACTTAAAAGGTTTAAGCATTACACCTGGCCTCTGCATAACTAAGATGCACACAGCCAACAAAGTCCTCACGGCAAGCCAAAATAAAAGAAGAAGGCGAAATACAAAGATGAATATCTATATGACACCTAAATGGTAGGAGGCCCAATCCTAAGATCATGCTGCCACCCATGTTAAGTAAAAGTATCCCTCGCCGCAGCCTCCAATCGTGTACACACCTCCGTAAAGAGGTCTCGATTCTCGACTCATTGTAGAGAGGACCATAAACGAAGCTCCCGGTACATCTGTAGATAACCTGCATAAGGGAAGTATTTTTATCATTAAAAACCTTATCATTTATACATAGCCAAAGCGACCAAATCACGGCAAGCGCTCCCACCCTGAGAAGAATTCTAAACTTGTAATCAATCCCATGTAACCAGTTGCCAAATATATTAGCAACACTATATGGAGGATACAAGCCAGAAGCTATCTGGATGACTGACCATATAGAACGAGCCAATTTACAATGGAAGAACAAATTTTTTATTGTCTCGTCATGCGGACAAAATACACATTGTGTACTTCCATGCCAATTCCTCTTAATAAGGTTATCTTTAGTAAGAATGACTCCGCGACGAAGATACCACGCAAAAATTTTATTCTTAAGAGGTATCTTCATCTTCCAGATCTTCTTATCATTATCAACTGGCACATCTGACTGGATCAGAGCTCTATACATAGACTCCACTAAGAACTGCCCATTCCCATGTAGGTTCCAACGAAAGATATCGGACCCTTGTGACAACTGTACCGTGGTTAACCGTTGGAGCAGTATGTTCCACAATTGGAGTCTAGGTCCAATTAAATCCCTTCTGAACGTCACATTTGGCAGAAATGATTCCAAAACCTTGGCAATAGTATTACCCTTGTGACGCACAATATTGTATAGAGCTGGATATTGTTCCCGGAGAGTAGCATTACCTAGCCACTTATCCTCCCAGAATCTAATTTCCGAGCCATCCTTAATTGAGAAGGAACCGTAGCGGAAGAAATATTTCTTCGTTGCCATTAGTCCGGCCCAAAAATGAGAATCCCCAGGCTTCCAGTATACTTGGGATACCGCCTTAGAACCCACATATTTTCTTCTTAGGAGGGTTCTCCATACACCATCTTCCGTCAACAACTTAAACAACCATTTGCCGAGGAGGGCCCTGTTCTTAACCCCAAGGTCATGAATGCCCAACCCGCCTTGGTCCTTGGGACGACAAACCACACACCATTTAGCCAGCCATATTTTTTTTCTCGCTATCTCCTTGCCAAAAGAATCTCGATCGGAAGTAATCCAATCACTAGTGCAGAACCGGGCTTTAGTGCCGGTTCGAGACGGCCTTTAGTGCCGGTTAGCGAACCGGCACTAAAGAGTGGGGACTAAAGCCCCCCCCTTTAGTATCGGTTCGTCACGAACCGGCGCTAAAGTGCAAACACGTGGCACGAGCCAGGCCCGTGTGCGTGTAGGACATTAGTTCCGGTTGGTAACACCAATCGGTACTAAATGTTTGGGTGTTTTTTTTAATTTTTGCTTTAATTTTGTGTTTTCAATTTGGCTTTATTTTCCATTTAATTCTTTTTTGTTTGCTGGTATTTCACAATACTACAAATTGTACACGTTATGCATATATATACTCAATAGATTTTCTCATACGTAGAACCACACACACACACACACACACACACACACACACACACACACATATATATATATATATATATATATATATATATATATATATATATATAATATCATCGAATGTCTCACAGCCAACACCATTAACTATTCACACATATACACATGTATATACATATACAATTTCTACTACATGTTGCCTTGGTGCCTTCGGAGCACGATGACAAGTGCTTCATGGGGGCGGTAGCGGGTAATAGTATTCTCCTTTCGGATTTATGACCTGTTCGAGCAAAAATCCGGCCATTTCCTCTTGAAGTGCTTGTATGCGGTCCGATGGTAGGAGCTTATCCCGCACCGATCTGAACTGTTAAGAAGGAGATCAATATGCATGTGTGTTAGTTGTGTGACTAGATATCGATAATGGTGTGAATAGTGTTCTGACAAAAACGTACCCACTCCTGTCTATCAGATCTGCTCCTTTCGCACGTCATCATGCGAATGTTCTCGCAAACGTAGTATGCACACAGATTATTCCCTTTCGCCTGCCTCAGGGCCTTTACGAGAATGCAATTGAATTAGATAATGATTAATCAAGCATAATAATTAATTAATGATATTGAAACAAGAATTAAAGAGATGGTAGCTAGCTAGTACTACTTAATTACTTACCTTGGGTCGATGCCAAAACAATTTTTTTGGCCATTCTCCTGGAGTCACCGCGATGAACTTTGCCCATGCCCTGCCCGCCGGCAAAGAAAATTAATAAAGGGGTTATTAAATAGTTCATATCAGGAACTAATAGTTAATAATGATTGAAATTACCTGTTGACTATCCCCTTCACGATGGTGTAGTCTTTATCTTCTTTAGTTAGTAAGTCCAGTAATTTAATTTTTCCTTCCTCAACTTTAATGTCTATCAAGACCCAGTGCCAACTGCATACGCACACGTTTGCATGTCTTAATTAAGCGGGCATGTGCATAAAATTAATCAACTACCGTAAACTGTATACACTTAATTATTAACATCTATATCGCTAGTAAGCAAAAACAGAATTTGTAGTACAAGACAGTGTGACTCACTGGAAGTTGTAAGGAAGTAGTATATCTTCGAAGGTATTGAGGCGCTTCAAGAACTCTAGCATGCTTTCCTTTACAGCAGCTTTACAATGTTCAATCTCCCATATGTCCTGATTAATGGTATTTGGATCAATGAACCCAACGCCATAGCATCCAGCTTTTTTCATTTCATACATCTTCATCCTGCATATAATACCACAGAAAAAGAATATAGTGAGGATAATTACATGTAATAATTGATCAAAATTATCACTACATAACTAGCTTGAGACTTAAATTACAGAAAGAAATCACTTACAGATAATAGCAACTGATGATAGAATTGTCGAGTGCGTCTTGATTAAATAACTGAAATAGTTCTGGATACTCAATGGCCAGAGCTTTCTCATGGTAATAGTGCTCATGCTTGACATTCACCATGAGGGACTCTCGATTGGAAATCTTGGTAATGTTCATGTACCATTGATGCAATTGATACATTCTCGTTGGGAGGTCCTTGACCTTGTCTGGATGGACCAAAGGTTTGCCCCGGACATATTGCCATGCTTTTTCCGATTCTTTAAGCGTAGGCATGGGCTCGATTTCGAGGAGTTGTCTAACAGAGATATTGAGCATTTGAATCTGCATTATATGATCCTCTGTTATTACCACATCGGCATGCTGGGGAACGCTAACGGTTTGCCAACAATAATATTTGGCGCGCGTACTACTCCTCTCATGTGTTGTTGGCACAACAAGCGGGGGGATCGCTTGCGCCGCCTGTTCTCCCAACTGGGGAACGGTTTTCCCGCATTTTTTGCCAGCTGCTTGTTGGCTCGAGCTTGAGCTCGCTTCCTTCTGTAGTCGTGCTCGATGTGCCTTCCTGATTTGGCGCTCATAGTCCGAGTCAACAGGCTTGGGAGCTGGTTCTCTAGCCATACGAATGAAGTGGTCAATTACTTTCTCAGGCACTTTCTCCTTTGGCGGTGGTGCCGGTTTTGGTCCAAAATGGGCGTCCATTTGGGCTTGCACTATGGCTGTGTTTTGCTCCTTAGTCATGTCGTAAGGCCTCTAAGGAAGAGGAGCGAGGCTTGGACCATATTTATATCGCTTGCCTTCGCTTGTACTTCCTGAACTGCCTCGACTCGTACCGCTACGCACCAAAGCTGCGGGATGTCTCTTCTGCGATTGCTGAGACGGCGGAGATGGCTGACGTGGAGTTGGACCAGGAGAAGTGTCCTGACGATGTGCCAGACTTGAAGCAGGAGGTGCCTGACACGGTGCCGGACTTGCAACCGGAGAAGTGGCATGACACTGTGCCGGGCTTGAAACCGGAGGAGTCAGCTCACGTGTTCGGGGACTTGGAGGAGGTGGCGGACTTCGAGGAGGAGTCGTCTCACGCGTTCGTGGACTTGGAGGAGCGGGAGTCTGCTGACTCGGTCGCGGACTTCGAGGAGTCGGCAGACGACGCGGTGTTGGTGGACTTCGAAAGATTATGCAATCCTTTCTCCATAGGATGATACGATGTATGGCCTCTCCGAGTGTGCGCTCGTCTTCACCTCCAGGAATGTCAAGCGTTAGCCCCGAATATGGGTCCACCACTTCATCAACCATGACACGAGCATAGCCCTCTGGAATCAGGATGCAATGGTAGGTTGCTTCGGGGGTAACTGGAAAAGCAACGCTGTCCACCACCTTCATGGATATGTTCTTCATTTTGGAGTGTAGCTCACAGTTAGTGTTCTCTATGATGTCATCCACAGGGTATGTATCCAGCAGTGTGTCACCCGGGGCAGAACCAACGCTGCTTCTCGGCATGGATGGGACGGTGCTATCCAATGCTGGACGATCATCCGCTTACTGCTGCCGCTGCTAAGATCCCCTTTCCTGGCTAAGTGAGTCGATCTGCTGCTGCTGCTGCTGCTGGAATTTGAGTGTCAGGTCCGCGTGCCTTACTTCTAGGCCTTGAAGACGTTCTGCGTCCTGCTTCCTCTGCTCCTCCTCCAGCTTCCTCTTCTTCTCCTCCTCCATCTTCTTTCTTGCACGGGACCTGTAGTCATCATTCCAGTCCGAAAAGCCCTCATACTAGGAAATAACACCCATGCCTCGTGTTCTTCCCGGGTGTTCAGGATTTCGCAGGGCGCGCGTAAGCTCGTCGTTCTCTTTGTTGGGCGTGAACACCCCCGCTCGAGCTTCTTCTATTGCGTCAATTATCTTTTGTTCGGCTCCTTTTAGACTTGCCTTCTTCAAAACCAGGCCTGTCTTCGGGTCCAACGCCCCCCCATGCGCATAGAACCAAGTTCTGCACCTGGGGGGCCAGTGCCAGGTAACCGGAGTGACCCATGCATCCTCCATCTCTTGCTCAGACTTATCCCACTTAGGCAATGCCACCGCGTAGCCACCTGGACCCAGCCTATGGAACCGCGTCTTTCTTGCGGCATTTGCCTTGTTTTTCATCGACCGTTCCTTAGATATTTCTGAATCCTTGAAGATCACGAAATCGTCCCAATGTTCTCTTTGCTTCTCCAGTGTTCCCTTGAAATCTGGAGTCTTCCTTTCATTAGCGAGGTAGTTGGCCCATACAGTTTTCTTGTGGGTGTTGAATGCAATTGCCATCTTCTTAAGAGCGGCGGCCTTGACTTTGTCCACATCTGCTTTAGTGAAATGATCTGGTAGGGTGAAATGTTCCATCAGAGATTTCACTAGGTCTTCTTTGGCTCTGCCATCGACCCAAGTAACACCTGGACGTTTAGTCTTTGGCTCTTCCATTCTTGAATGGAGATCGGGAGTTTGTCCTTCACAAGAGCTCCGCACTGACGAGTCCACTTCTTCGCAATGCTCTTAGGCGTGAGGGGTTCCCCACTAGGTTTGATGGATTCGATGTGGTACTTTACACCATCCTTCAACAATCTGCCCGGGCCTCGCTTTGTCTTGCTGTCTGTAGAAGCAGATTTGCTCGATCCGGAGGGCTGAAAGAAGAAAGATCGATTCGTTAATATATCTTCAATAAAAAAACATGTGATGATCACCATGATGCATGCTTATATAAATATACCTCGCCGGTAGTGTTTGTTATTTGAAGATCAGCATTGTTTGTGTCATCACAAACATTGTCTGTGTCATAATCATAATCATAGTTCATGACTTCATCAGCCCGGTCGTCGAGATCGAATATCTTTTCATCACCCTCTCCGGTATTGTTAAGATATTGGAAGCCGTCATCTGCTTCATTCAGATCATCTAGCCTGTGAGGACTGCGTATGATGTTGAACAATTCCTCTTCTCTCTCTCTGTTGGTATTGTCCGTCATAGCTTTTACTTTACTAATAATACGGAAGAAATATGAAACAATTTAGTATTCAAATTACAATGCATGGATGCAATTAATCAATTAATCAATGCACGAATCTCGAATACATCCTCTTGAATATATAATCTCGAATACATCATCGTCTTAATATATATAATCTCGAATACATCGTCTCGAATACTATATATCGAATACATCACCGGCTAGGTACCTAATAAAGATCGAGTACTACAGAAGAATCTAGGGTGCCACTCGCGGTTCCTGGGGCGCGGGCGGTGCACACCCAAAGAGAAGGAACCATCACAGGATCATATCTTCGGTCATCTGCCCAAAGAGCCCGCCAAGTAGTGGAGAACCTGACGTCGTCCATAGCAGCCATGTAGCGATGGACGTGCTCATCTTCCTCCCTGACACGGCGACGCACCACCTCCGGTGGGGCCGGCTGCCTCTGCACCGAATGTGGCCCACGCGAACGCCACCAAAGAAGATCAGGGTCGACAACTGGACCCGAGGTCGGGTTCCTCACCAAGCGGCGCGCCCCTCCAGGTAGCACCTACCAGTGCCAGCCCGGCGGAGCCCAGTCCCGGACATGG
>NC_041383.1:5998526-6011711 GCF_002162155.2 Triticum dicoccoides | reverse complement strand
CTCGGCAACGGGGACGACGGGGACGACGGGGACGGGGACGGCCGGGGCGGCGACGTCGACGGGGGCGGCGACGAGGGGCGGGGACGGCCGGGGTCGGCGAAGAGGGGCGGGGGCGGCGACGATCAGGGCAGGGCAGCGCGACGGAGGAAGGAAACAGAGGAAAAAACAGAGGGAAACTGAATTTTTTTCAAGTGTTGTATATATAGGATGGACCTTTAGTACCGGTTGGAGCCACCAACCGGTACCAAAGGTCTGTTTTGGCCAGGCCAAGCGGCGGGAAGCGCACCCCCTTTAGTACCGGGTGGTGGCTCCTACCGGTACTAAAGGCCCCCCCTTTAGTACCGGTTGGTGCCACCACCCGGTACTAAAGGCGGTGCGCTGGCGCAGTGCGGTGCGGCAAGTTTAGTCTCACCTCGCTAGTCGAAGGGCTACCGCACTGGTTTATAAGCCCCAGTGCGGTAGCTCTCTCGAGCTCCTCTCCTAAGCAGGCCTACTGGGCCTACCAATTCATTGCTGCCATGTGGGCCTACTCGGCCTTTGCGGGCCTGCATCCTGGCCCAACAAAAGGTTGAGTTTCTAGTCGTATCCAGGCCGCTTTGGCCCAGTAGGCGGGCTTTTTTTATTTTCTTAATTTTTTTTGCTTTTTTATTTGTTTTATTTATTTTTGAGTTGTTTTTTGCTGTATTTAGAGTTTCTTTGTGAATATTTTTGCTTTAGGTACAAAAATTTACAAACTTTGATCTGTTAGTGCCGGTAGTTTTCAAATTTGAATAGTTTAAATTTTGAATTATTTGAAATTTGTGTGAATCACTAGCTTGTGAATAACTTAACTTTGGAAAAAGATTTTTCAGTGATTCTTTTTTCCTATGTTTAATATTAGTGTGTTTTATCATTATATTCAATTTGGTAATGCTTAGGTTATTTAAAAAATGAAATGCCTTTGTAACATTTCAGTTTTCGTCGGAAACCCTGATACTTCGAAAAAGATTGTCCATTTTGTACACGAAGTGTATCCAGTTTTTGCCGTAACCCTCTCTACGTTTTTGCACATGCTATTTGTATGAAATTATGATACCATGCCAACTTTCAACCTTTTCTGAGTTCATTTCAAATGCTTTTCAATTTCAGGGTCATTTAGCTGGAAAAAAAATCAGTAAATGCATGAAAAAGAATTTGTTTGCACATAAAATTTCTTCGCGTTTCAAATGCCAAAACACATAATTAACTACCCTAACTATTACAGACATTCCCTGCTGGGTGTGAAACACAGAAGAAAGTGATGATAGTGAAGCCGATCACATCCCAGATCTTTGGGTGTGAAACTTTTTCTTCTCGTGTGTCCCTTTGCGCCGTAGCCAGGGAAAATCTTCATCATTTAACTGGATGCTCGGGTCAATATTCACTGTGAATGGAGCAATTTCATCAAACTTTTCATAATCTTCTGACATGTCTGTCTTGTCATCCACTCCCACGATGTTTCTTTTTCCTGAAAGAACTATGTGGCGCTTTGGCTCGTCGTATGATCCATTCACTTCCTTATCTTTTATTTTTCTCGGCCTGGTAGACATGTCTTTCACATAAAAAACATGCGCCACATCATTGGCTAGGACGAATGGTTCGTCTGCATACGCAAGATTGTTGAGATCCACTGTTGTCATTCCATACTGCGGGTCTTCCGTTACCCCGCCTCGTCTCATATTGACCCATTTGCAGCGAAACAAAGGGACCTTCAAATCACCTGATCCATAGTTAAGTTTCCATATGTCCTCTATGTAACCATAATATGTTTTCTTTTCCGTGTTGGTTGTTGCATCAAAGCGGACACCACTGTTTTGGTTGGTGCTCTTCTTATCTTGGGCGATCGTGTAAAATGTATTCCCATTTATCTGGTACCCTTTGAAAGTCATTATATTCGAAGATGGTAACTGGGACAGCGAGTACAGGTCATTTTGAATATCACCATCATTCAGGGCACGTTTCTGCAACCAACCGGCGAAAGTCCTCATTTGTTTGCGTGTAATCCAGTCGTCACACTTCTCCGGGTGTTTGGACTGTAGAAAATTCTTGTGTTCCTCCATATACGGAGCCACCAAGGCGGAATTCTGTAGAACTGTGTAGTGTGCTTCAGTGAGAGAATGTCCGTCCATACATATTATTTGATGCCCTCCTAGCGTGCCTTTTCCTTCCAGTCTGCCCTTATGCCGCGATTCAGGAACACCAATCGGCTTAAGGTTAGGAATAAAGTCAATACAAAACTCAATGACCTCCTCATTTTCATGGCCCTTCGAGATGCTTCCTTCTGGCCTAGCACGGTTATGAACATATTTCTTCAAGACTCCCATGAACCTTTCAAAGGGGAACATATTGTGTCGAAATACAGGACCCAAAACGTTAATCTCTTCGCAAAGGTGAACTAGGACGTGCGTCATGATGTTGAAGAAGGATGGTGGGAACACCAACTCCAAACTGACAAGACATTGCACCAAATCATTCTGTAACCTTGGTATGATTTCTGGATCGATTACTATCTGAGAGATTGCATTGAGGAATGCACATAGCTTCACAATGGCCAATCGAACGTTTTCCGGTAGAAGCCCCCTTAATGCAACCGGAAGGAGTTGCGTCATAATCACGTGGCAGTCATGAGACTTTAGGTTCTGGAACTTTTTCTCTGCCATATTTATTATTCCCTTTATATTCGACGAGAAGCCAGACCGTACCTTCATGCTGAGCAGGCATTCGAAGAAGATTTCCTTCTCTTCTTTGGTAAGAGCGTAGCTGGCCTGACCCTGATGTATGTCATCTTTTCCGTGCATACGTTGCTGGTCCTCTCGTGCCTCTGGTGTATCTTTTGTCTTCCCATACACGCCCAAAAAGCCAAGCAGGGTCACGCAAAGATTCTTCGTCACGTTCGTCACGTCGATTGCGGAGCGGACCTCTAGGTCTTTCCAATATGGCAGGTCCCAAAATATAAATTTCTTCTTCCACATGGGTGCGCGTCCGTCAGCGTCCTTCAGAACAGGTTGTCCGCCAGGATCCTTTCCAAAGATTACCTTCAAATTCTTGACCATATCATGTACATCAGCACCAGTACGGTGGCGAGGCTTCGTCCGGTGATCCGCCTCACCTTTGAAATGCTTGCCTTTCTTTCTTACGGGATGCCTGCTCGGAAGAAATCGACGATGTCCCAGGTACACATTCTTCTTACAACTATTCAAATATATACTGTCGGTATCATCCAAACAGTGCGTGCATCCGCGATATCCCTTGTTTGTCTGTCCTGAAAGGTTACTTAGAGCAGGCCAATCATTGATGGTCACAAACAGCAACGCCTTTAGGTCAAATTCTTCCCCCATGTGCTCATCCCACGCACGTACACCTGTTCCATTCCACAGTTGTAAGAGTTCGTCAACTAATGGCCTTAGGTACACATCAATGTCGTTGCCGGGTTGCTTAGGGCCTTGGATGAGCACTGGCATCATAATGAACTTTCGCTTCATGCACAACCAAGGAGGAAGGTTATACAAACATAGAGTCACAGACCACGTGCTATGGTTGCTGCTCTGCTCCCCAAAAGGATTAATACCATCTGCGCTTAGACCAAACCATACGTTCCTTGGGTCACCTGCAAACTCCTCCCAGTACTTTCTCTCAATTTTTCTCCACTGCGAACCGTCAGCGGGTACTCTCAACTTTCCGTCTTTCTTACGGTCTTCTGCGTGCCATCGCATCGCCTTCACATGCTCTTTGTTTTGGAACAAACGTTTCAACCGTGGTATTATAGGAGCATACCACATCACCTTGGCAGGAATCTTCTTCCTGGGGCGCTCACCCTCGACATCACCAGGGTCATCGCGACTGATCTTATAACGCAATGCACCGCATACCGGGCCAGCATTCAAATCCTCGTACTCACTGCGGTAGAGGATGCAGTCATTAGGGTATGCATGTATCTTTTGCACCTCTAACCCTAGAGGGAAGACAACCTTCTTTGCTTCATACGTACTCTCGGGCAATTCGTTGTCCTTTGGAAGCATATTCTTTATCATTACCAGCAACTTTCCAAATCCCTTGTCAGATACACCATTCTCTGCCTTCCATTGCAGCAATTCAAGTGTGGTGCCCAACTTTTTTTTGTCAGCTTCGCAATTCGGGTACAACAATTTCTTGTGATCCTCTAACATGCGCTGCAACTTCGTCCTCTCCAGATCACTTGCACAGTTTCTCTTTGCATCGGCAATGGCCCGACCTAGATCATCAGCGGGCTCATCTGATGCCTCTTCTTCAGCTTCTTTCTGCATTGCCGGCTCAGCTTCTTCCCCCATTGTTGTATCATCGTATTCAGGGAACCCATGGCCAGGATAGCCGTCGTCGTCCTCTTCTTCTTCATTGTCTTCCATCATAACCCCTATTTCTCCGTGCTTGGTCCAAACATTATAGTGGGGCATGAAACCGGACTCAAATAGGTGGACGTGAATGGTTCTTGACGTAGAGTAACTGTGACCATTCTTACAGCCAGCACATGGACAAGGCATAAAACCATCTGCCCGCTTGTTTCGCTCAGCGGCAAGCAGAAAAGTATGCACGCCATTAATGAACTCGGGAGAGCATCTTTCATCATACATCCATTGTCGGCTCATCTTCATTACACAACACCGAATAGACCAAATTAATACAAGTTCATACATAAAGTTCATACATAAAGTTCATATACAACACTTAATTAAATGCAACATACAAATAACTCTCTAGCTAAAGAATTTAAATGCAACAACAAATGCGATGAAGATCGCAATTAAGGTAACAATTGATCCAACATCATAATGATACCAAGCCACACTATCAATGGCATATTTTCTAATCTTTCTAATCTTCAACCTCATTTTCTCCATCTTGATCTTGTGATCATCGACGACATCGGCAACATGCAACTCTAATTCCATCTTCTCCCCCTCAATTCTTTTCAATTTTTCTTTCAAATACTCGTTTTCTCTTTCAACTAAATTTAACCTCTCAACAATAGGGTCGGTTGGAATTTCCGGTTCACATACCTCCTAGATAAAAATATCTATGTCAACTTGATGGGCATAATTTGTCATAAACACGAAATGCAACAACTAGTTTTAAAAGAGAATATACCACATCCGAATCATAACAAGGACGAGGGCCGACGGGGACGGATATCAAAACCATGGCACTATGTATAACAAACAACGTACGGGTAAGATAATTATACGAGTAACTATATATCCAAATCACATAAACATCAATTTGGTAATGTAAAACATTCATGAACAAGAGCCTCACCAGAAGGTGGTGCCGACGACGGGACGGTGCGGGCGATCGACGGTGGTTACGACGGAGATTTAGAAGGCACTAAGTAAACCACACCTACATATGCAAACTAAGTGTTATTTTTGTGCTCAAATTGCATATAAATCAAATACTAGAAAATATAATTATTCCTCCCAAATTAATCACTATACAAAGCATTGCAAGAGCTAATCTAGCAATGAGAGTTGAAAGGACAAAGTTGCTAACCTTTGTGATCATTTGAATGGATGGGGGCCTTCAAATCTTGAAAAATTTTGGGCAAAATTTGTGAGGAGCTCGAGGAGAGAGGGGGAAGAACAGAGGAAGTGAGGGGAAAGGGGAAGAACAGAGTGGCTCGGTGGGACGAAGGGTTTATGTATGTCGACCTTTAGTACCGGTTCGTGGCATGAACCGGTACTAAAGGTGCTGGACGGGCCCCAGACTGACAACACCCTGCCACCATCCTCTTTAGTACCGGTTCGTGGCACGAACCGGTACTATAGGTTCGCCACGAACCGGTACTAATGAGAACGGCCGGCTAGCCGTTGGAACCGGTACTATTGGACACATTAGTACCGGCTCAAGGCACTAATGTGTCTCATATTAGGTCCTTTTTCTACTAGTGAATCTATGTAAAACTCCTTTCGGCAATTGGAAGAAGGAAATCATATATAGTACCATGTTACTTAGTACTAAATTTATGAGGACCAACCTTCCACCCAGAGATAGCAATTTACCTTTCCAACTACTAAGGCTTTTTTGTAGTCTCTCCTCGACATGTTTCCATTCAGCATTTGTGAGTCTCCGATAATGTATCGGTATCCCCAAATAAGTGATCGGAAACTGGCCCAATCCGTATCCGAAAAGCTCAGCATATATATGGGCAAGAGAAGAGAAGTACATGAATGCATCATCCTAATTGTGAAGTACTGGCAAGATAACCAATTGCCAACCGCAACCAAGGTGGATCCAGCGACCGGGAATTTATGAAGCAGGAAATCTTCTTCCAGTGTGCTGGTAGGAGTAGTTAGCATGCATGGATCGAGCCATGCAATAGGTAGATTTGTAGATGTATTTAACTATACCATCAGCTCTGTTGATCCTGGAGTTGCCTTACAAATTTTCTTATTGAATATCCAAATCATTCATCTAACCTCATGTCAAATAGGTTGTCTTGTTAGTGTTTCTTCACTGCACCTCATGAGTATATATAGAAGAGTTTTTGGATTTCTATCTCTTGGACTTACCAGAAAATTAACATGAATGTGATGGAATATGAAAATGGGTTTGTCAGCATCCTTGCAGTACACAGGGCCAGAGACATTATGGTTGACTCCACGAATAACATGAAGATCGTACCGTTCCTGTAAGTGGGCAGAGGCATGAGTGACTGTAACATGTCAGGGTGATAATTACAAGTAAATTAAAGAACTAATAAAATCTCAAGATTAACTTATTCTGCTCTCCAGTGCGTATGAGGCCAGCGCTGCTATTACTTTCTTAGAAATTCTTGTATGCTCCTCCGTCCAGGTAATTTTGGATTGAGCACGACGGTAGAGCTCGGGCATAGGAACAGATTGATGCTGCAGTGAATTGTCAGGGGGTGTGTCCTTGAAACATCTCTCGGGTAATGTGGCCGACATCAACAGAGTCGAGTGGAGCTGGTCATAGTGGAGAGTATCATATACTAGTATCATGTATATGATACTAGTGTATGATACTACATCCATAGTGCATAGTATCATATATTAGTATCATAGATAGTCTCATTTATTATCATGCATGACACATAGTAGCATAACATTTATTATGTTACGGTATCTACCTATGTTACTATAACCATCTCTTTCTTCTTTAATTGTCTGCCACATAAGCATGTTTGCGAGTCCCAAGTGCATGATAGTAGTACTTATGTTACCCCCACTATGGGCAGCCTCTGGGCTTGAGAATGTAGTCGTCCACCATCTTAACTGCAGAGAAAAGTCAGAGCGATGGGTGAGAGACAATCGGTAGAAAAATAACAATCGATCAGAGACAGAGGGAACATCGAACTGCCCTATCCGTACCGTTGTCTTGCAGCCGAGCCGTGTCATCTGGCCACTGTCACCCAACGTCCAACTCATCCTTGGGCTGGTGCACCGCGCTTCCTCTGGCCGGCGGCCGCACGCATCCTACGCCTCCCTCAACCACCTTGGCCCTAATCACCAAGCCTCGTGCGCTTGCATTGCCGAGCAACCGAATCGATTAAGTCTAAGAGCGCTAGGACGAGGAAGCTTATATCATGACGCATCAGCATGTTGGGAAGAAAGAACGGCAAACCTCAATTAAACTCCGCCGGTGAGTGGCGCACTTCATCCGCCATCAATGTCTGTGGAAACTGAAGAATTATTGCATCCTTTAAACCCGAGTGGAGGGTTTGCTTCACCAAACAGACGAACAGCCAGCCGGACCTGAATCGACGTGCGGTCCAGAATTTGCTCGGCGACGTGTCGCCTCGTCCTGCTCGCCTCTCTGGGACACAATCACCGATTGACCGGCCCCCTCGTTCTCTTGGGAGTTGTCGCTCCCGCCATCGGCCGCCGCTACGCGAGGACTGCGACCTAGCGAGAGGGTCGCGTAGAGTCCCGAAGACTGTGAAGCCCATTAGGCCTGGTTTAATATGAGACCGCCAAAAATGTTAGTCGAGCAGGGGCCCTACACGGTTAGCGCTTGTTCGTAGCGATTTGGAGGAAGAGGCGTGGGATTAAAAGCTATTTTTTTTGTGGGGGGATTAAAAGCTAATTTAATGGCTAGAAACACTTACAAGCGATGACCGGGTGGTTGTGGAGCCTAATGGCCTGAGAGGGCTGGAATGATGCACGGTTATAATGTTTTTAAATGTGCACCTTACAAATAATTAATTTAATAGAGTTTCTATTTTGTGACATCGAAATTTGCATTATATTGCAAGTCAAAGTGGGAATGTGCAATCTAGTCAAGAACGTGGATCCACTAAACGGGGTCCTTTGCAACTTCGTCAAGTGGGATTTCATCATTAGGTTAATCCTAGACTGTATTTAAGCTCTCCCATCTCATCAACATTGTTGATTTATTATATTTTAAATATGCCCTAACAGCAATGGTAAATGTTATTATTTATTTCCATGTTGTGATTAATATTTATTTTCTGTCCTACAATTGCAATGGTTCTTTAGTCTACATATTAGTGAGATATCAATGAGATTCAGAGGGAAACCCATATTGCATGTGTGGAATGATAAACACAAAATAGGTTCCTGATCTCACCTTCAAGACTAACTCATGTGTTGCATGATGATCCTGTTTTTCCGATTATAGGGAATTGTTAAAGTAAGAAGCCTGCCAACACCAACGGGAGCACGTTGTTACCGGAACAATGGTGTTGAACAGACCCAACCAAATGGTAACACCAAGAGAACACATTATCACCTGTTTTTGGTGTTGTCATACATATTTGAACGCTTACTTACTTCCTTAGACCGTGAGAGTATCAAGTACCATCATGTTGGACGGTATACTTCGGGTTTGTCTAACATTGCCCAAAACATGGTGACTATAATGACAACTTTCAGGTGCACCAGAAAAGTATGTCCAGGGAGTTGATAGCCCGAGATTGAGATTCGCTCCTCCAGTGATGGATAGATATTCTTGGGACCCTCTTGGTGTTACTGTATCCATCTCCGTTTGGCCAGACACAACATGATATGATCACGAGGATGCCAGAACATGGAAACAAGGAAAAGAACAAAACCGGTAATGAGGATAACTTGGTATGGTGATCATGAGTTGCTTCACATGGATACCAATAAGTATCACCTTTGATTATGTTATATTGTGAAATAAAGGGAATTGTGTGTCGGAACAATAGGTTCACTCGATAATAATTCGTGTAAGTGTAGGGGGGACAATATGGATGTCCACAGTTCTGCTATTGGCCATTGACCGGAAGGTGTTCCGGGTCTTGTCTACATTTACCGAACCTGCCAGGACACACGCTTAAGGATCATCGATTTGTTGAGTACTAGAAGTGCAAGAGCTTATGTGAATTGCACCAGAAAAGTTTTGGAAGAAAAGAAAATGTTATGAAGGAAACCGAGAAAAAGCGGAGATCCAAAAAGTTTAGGACAACCCTAGAAAACCTCTGGAGGGTTGTGGAAGGCTCTAGAAGTTTCTGGAACCTCCATTAGAAGAAGAAACACCTAATTTTGTGTTGCAAACTTTAGATAAAAGATCATATGTCTATAGTACTCCCTCCCTTCCATAATACAATGTGTATATACTTTTTGAAAAATCAAGCTTTGTAAACTTTGACAAAGTTTATAGAGAAAACTCTTTATATCTAAAACACCAAATACATAAAATGCCAAACGCTTGGACGCAAGCATTCATTCTTTCTCATCGCTGTAAGATAATAAAGAAGGTTCTTAAAGAAAAGGATAGAGAAGGGTGACTGTATCGACTCGATCTCGGCTTGTTCACATACAGTAGATGACTAAAAGGTCAAGAAGTCTGTGTTAAATATGATGTAGGAAATGTGTTACAAATCTATACCAACAGAAATGGCGTAATATAGTGGAACTACATCCAGTGTCGGACCTCTTTGTTAAGAATACTTGCCAACCTGGCAGTTTCGTATAGCCCAAATTAACACATCGATGTACCTCGGACCAAGAACAATCTCTGTTATTTCTACTCGATCATGGAAGAGAGCAATACCAACACCTTTCCCTTTAGCGACATGGGAGATGCGGTGCCTGAAGCCAGACCTACATCTCAAATTATTCACGTACTTATCGTTTTGCTGAGTTTCAGAAATAAAACTAGGGATGGACGGTATGTGTGCCTAGGCACACCAACTCTTGAACTGTCAGAGGGTGCCCAAGACATCGACAATTACGACTGATGAGAGTCATTCCTCCTGGTCGGTGGCAACATTTGCGCCCACCAGTTCGCCTGCAGCACCCAGCCCAGTCGCTTCGAAGCCACCGCCCTTCCCATATGATTCCATCCCCATACCTTCCTGATCATTGCGTTTCTTCTTGCTTCATCACACTATCCCTCTGCATCCTCAGCCACCTCGAGACTCACATCTTTATCAACACTTCAATCAACTCTTTTCATGTTATGTTTGTTGCGTTTGTTCTTCATGCTGCATTTGTTGCTGCTCTTCTCATGGCCAACTACTTTCGCCGATGCATGCACCCATTCCTAGGACAGGAGGAGGGTTTATATTGGTGTTGTACCCCTCATCCTGTCCTTTCCCAGCGCCGGCTATTTACGAGGAAGAGCCAGCACCAGGTGATCCTTGCCTGACGGTTTAGCCAGAGCAGCAACCAAGGGTGAAGTAGAGGTTCTGCTCCTGTTGGTGTAGTATATCTAGTTCCAGCGACATGACAGTGTTGACGTTGGATCCCTCCCCTTGCGGTGCCCCGGCTATCGTCAATGGTGGAGTAGAGGCTGGACCGCTGGAGCCGGCGCCATCAGGTCATTGTTTGAGTCGACACCACTGGGCATTGGTTAGTGAAGTTACCACCAGTGGCGTTGTGTTCCAGAGCAAGCCAGTATGTACGCATAGCATAGCGGGCTTTGGACAGGTCAAGCTAGCTTGATCACGTCAGAGCGACCTCCATGGCGGTCGGCACAAGGGCATTGCGGTGCTCCACCTGGCTCAGCTCCACTCGAGCCCCTCTCGACGGTGCTGCCCCTCAACATCCTCCTACTGCCTCCCCCACCACCATTGGCGGACAGCACCTCTAGATTCGATTTCTTTGCCTTCTTCATCTTGAGGTCACCGAGTTCTTCATTGCAGGTGTGTGTTGGGTTTTTGCTTGTATGCGTGACAGTATGGTACTACCCTCTGGTCCTCTCCTTCATCATTTATATCCGTCATACTAATACAATGATCTTCAGCTATGGGATATATCCTGTCAACCGATCCTGTCCCTTCTTATGTTTCCTTGCAATTTGATTGCGTGACATTGCTGTTTCCCGAACCATCCAGATTTCCCAACCAATCCTTTTCAAACATAAAGCCATACATCCTCATAAATCCCGGGATTCCCCATCGCCTCCCTAATCTGTTTCATCCTTCTCCTTATGTGATGTGATCCATTACTAGAGAGGATCCCCTCTGGCCAGACTTCCTGGGACTGGGATCCTCTCGTTCCCTCCCATCAACACACATACCTGATTCACCCATGATCGTACTGCGACTTCATCTTCTTCTTCCAGATTTCCCGTAGACCAAGCGCGCGGGTCGTCCTCATGGTTGGATTGGGTGTTTGTGGTAGCCGCCGGCGAGGAGCGAACGCTCCCGGAGAAGAGTCGCCCCCTAGTCAAGCGAGAATTTCGGGCGTCATTTTTTTGTGTGTGGTTATTATCCCTGTTTTTTTAATAACTGGCTTTGGCTTTCTGATGTTGACTACGCGGTGTTAGCAGTGTGGTTTGGTACGTGTTACGCGGTTCGGACGCCCAGGTCTCCTTAATAGCTTCTTCATGACACCAATCTTTCACATAAAGACAATGGCAAATCAAAAAGGACAGCTGATCATCAAAATAAATAAATAAAGGACAGTTGATCATCAAAATAAACAAATAAATAAAGACATCGTCGCGTGTTTTCACACTTCTGTATGGCCGAGTCAAGTCAAACATCGCGTGTTTCCTTATGTTTCCTCCTGTCACCCGCAATGCTCACCTGCTCTAATTTGCTTATAATGTTTCCTCCTGTCAGCAGCAAGGCGCACCTACTCTAATTTGCCTTGTCACAGTTCTGCATCCTCGGTTGGTGGCTTGTTCTCACCAGCGAAGAGCAAAGGACGCCATTGACTTCCTTCCAGCTTTCTTGAGGTTAGTGTTCTGTACCCAGTTTTGCTTAATTGCTTGCTCTTTGTACCTGGCAAACCATCACGAAATGATCCAGGTTTCCAGATACACCATGTCGTTGGCGCGATTTCATCTTGGAAAACAAAAAGTTTCATAGCCTCTTATGAGATCGATCCACCATGCACTATGTGTGATACATGCTAGACATATGCGCTCTTCGTCTTTGAATGGAGGGTATTTTCTGCGTCGGGAAGAAGAAGAAGAACACCCAGGCTAATATCCTCCTTTTCCTTCTCTGTAGCTCTCAATTCTTGAAGCAGGATCGTGGATATGTCAGGCAATTGAGTTTTTTTTAGTTGTTGTTGCTGCTGTGAGTCGATTATCTCCTGCTCCTTCTTCATCCTTTCATCTTCCTCCCTCAGCCTCTGCTCCACTTCCCCGGCCAAACTCCAGCTTCCTCCAGCTACCGTGTCTTAATTTTTTTCTATACTTTTTGGTTTTCTCTTTTCATTTTTCTACTTTCCTTTTTTTTCAGTATTATAGTTTTGTTCGTTTTTCGTCTGTATCAAATAATTGCATTTTCCCTTGTAGGAGTATATTGTTCTCTTTTTCCCACTTCTACATGAAAATTTTCTTGAAGGAAACACATACGATGTTTAATAAAGTAGTACCAGCAACATGGATATTTATTTTTGAATATGTGAATTTTTTATGCTCGGCAGTTTTTGTATGCTTTTTTCATGGGGAAGTTTGTATGTGAACATGTCTTTTTAAAATACATGAACATAACTTTTAAGCTTTTCATTATACAAAGTAAACAATTTACAAGTGCTATTTCCTTTCACACTCTTACATTTCCTTCTCTACTTCATCAGTTTCTGTTCTGCCACAACCGAAGCTGAAGTTTATAGTCAGGCATGTGAGGACTGACGACGAGGCTAATAGGCAGGAATGGGTGCAGAAATGTGAGGACTTTTTAAGTCCATATGCACGTCTTCATTTATTGTTGCACATAATCTCAGGAAATAC